>NW_007361007.1:456975-649373 GCF_000149035.1 Colletotrichum graminicola M1.001
ACCGTCGACAAGTGTACAACCGACGGGCACCATGGGACTCCTAACTCGTCTATAGGGATGGAGCGATGCGATCATGTAAGGAGCAATGCGATGGACGTTAGTTTTGGGTGACGTGGTGAAAATTGTACTTCCTAAGGGCCCCGTACGATGATTAGCTGGGGTTCTATGGATTGGTGTCGGTTCGTAAGGGCAGACCACTTCTGTCCGAGAGGTTAGTACGTGGCGAGTCGGGCAGGGAGAAAGATTGTTTCGCTTATGTAACTCCCTTCCACCGCACATCTATCATCTCAACCCCTCCAGCTCCAGCACCCCCTCCTCCAGCTCCAGCACCTCCTCCACCTCCAGGGGCCCCTCTTCCAGCTCCAGCTCCAGCTCCAGCTCCAGCCCCAGCTCCTCCTCCAGCACCACTTCCAGATCCAGGAGCCCCAGCTCCGGCACCCCCTCCTCCAGGGGCTCCAGCACCAGCTCCAGCTCCAGCTCCAGCACCAGCACCAGCTCCAGCACCAGCTCCAGCACCAGCTCCAGCTCCAGCTCCAGCTCCAGCTCCAGCTCCAGCTCCAGCCCCAGCTCCAGCCCCAGCTCCTCCTCCAGCACCACTTCCAGATCCAGGAGCCCCAGCTCCGGCACCCCCTCCTCCAGGGGCTCTAGCTCCAGCTCCAGCACCAGCTCCTCCTCTAGCCGATCCAGCCAATCCTCCTCCAGTTGCGGGTCCACCGGCAAATGCTCCTCCAGCCGATGCTCCTCCTGCTTCTGGCCCCCCTCCGGCTGCGTTAATCTTTGGTCAGCATCAAAAGCGACAAGTATCACCACCTCCCTCACCTACAAATCCTCCTCCTCCCACGTCACCGCAGCCACAGCCACTGCCGCCTTCGCCTCCACCTCCCCTTTCTCCCGGAGGGCCGCCGCCTCCGCCTCCCCTTTCTCCCGGGGCGCCGCCACCTCCACCTCCTCTGTCTCCTGGAGCGCCGCCACCTCCGCCTCCCCTTTCTCCAGGAGGGCCGCCGCCTCCGCCTCCCCTTTCTCCCGTGGCGCCGCCACCTCCGCCCCCTCTGTCTCCTGGAGCGCCGCCACCTCCGCCTCCCCTTTCTCCCGGAGGGCCGCCACCTCCGCCTCCTCTGTCTCCTGGAGCGCCCCCACCTCCGCCTCCTATGTCCCCCGGAGCGCCGCCACCTCCGCCTCCTCTGTCCCCCGGAGCGCCGCCACCTCCACCTCCCGGACCTCCAGTAGCACCGCCGCCGCTGCAGCCGCCTCCTCGACCGCCCGTTCAGCAGACTCCTACAAGCACAGTCACTATTACCCTCCCTCCCGCGACTGTTACAGTCACTGCCACAGTCTTCCCCGCTCCTAACCCCGCCGGATTAACCAATGCTGAGGGCGGTTCACGTGGCGGAGGCGGAGGTAGTGGACGAACGCCAGATCAGGGATCCATTAACATCAACATGACCCAGGGTAGTCCTTACCTCACGGGTCTTGTCGGAGCCAGCCTTGGCGTCATGGGACTACTATGTAAGCGCGTTGATTCCCAGCTTATTACAGACTGATGCTGATGTGTATGACTATTAGTTATGTTGGTGCTCCTGCTGAGTGGCATCTTCATGTGGCGCAGGCGCAGACGCCGTCATACGGAGGGGGTTCTCCCCATAGCCATGCCACCTATGCCAGCATACGACTTGGGGGATTATAATCAGCCCCCTCCCCACGAGCCGCTTCGGAAGATGTGAATGGATGCGATTGCGAGTTATTAATCAGAGACTTCTTGTTCCTGCGTTCTTCCCAACAGTATAATCTTTACTAGTCCCCTCCTTATGAGTTATAGCAGTAATGTGGCACTACGTCAGTCGCTATAGGACTTTTGTAATTTTATTCATATTCCATAGCAAGCCGAGACTGTATCCAACGGGCTGTATTATTTTTCTTCTTTCACCTGGTTCAGCATAAAAAAATATTGTTTACGCGGGTTATAATAGTTGGATGACATTACATGACCTGTATGACCTGAATAGTGCAATAAATCTAGCCATAAATAATATTCTTACGACATGAATCTACTCAAAAAACTAAACTCCATGATTGATGAGTGATAATTGTTTATCTTCCTGTCGTCTGGGTAGCTGTGTCAGCATCAACGAGCCGGCTGCGCAGCTAAGACAGCTTGGTTTTCCGATCCCCGTTTTACCCAAATAAATGGTCTGGGGTGCACATGGTTCGTTTTATCTCAAACAGAACGACATCCACTGGTCTGTACCTGTATACATCTGCAACAAGAAGTCCGTGATGCTTTTTGTATGTCGATAGGGGTCCAATGCATGGGACGGGGTCTTTGCACAGATGCTCCTCGCATCATGCGACGTTTGACGAGGTCATTCTAATACACGTGCCCTGACTTCTGCAGCAAATGAACAAGGCTGACTTCGGAAGTGGTAATGTAGGTTGCTTATGGCTATCTGGCGGGCCGATGGCTGCATTGATGGACTACTGCATACACTTCTGGCACTGGTTGTATGTCTATCTTCACACCCCCAATCACCATCGATTCCTACTCAGTGGCCAAACCGAGTGTGCTATTTTCATCCGTCCGATGTCACGTTTTGAGACGCAAGATGCGCATTATATGGAAATACTGGACCTCCTAGTAGTTCTTTCTTCCCCTCGGTGGTGTTTCTTCTGCTTTCCCGGCAAGATCCTTTCCATCAAAATCTATTGGATCAATGCAATACCGAAGCAGTGACACCATGACTTCATAACTCCAATTAAGCTCGGCCAAAAGTTGGATGAATTAGGTTCAATCGAAGCCGAGTGGGTCTCGAGGCGCTGGGACCTTTCAAGTTCCAAACACGCCCCTCCCGAAGCTTAGAGGCTTTTGCTCTATAAGAAGACTGATGGTTCGACTTATGAGGAACTCAGGATGCAACAATATGGTCTAGAGACAGGGGCCGTCTCAAATACACTACGTACCGAGATACTCCCTGTCGTGACCGGATGGACAATATGAGACCCCGGGTAGCGGGTACTAATGATTGAGGTTGACGCTGAGTTAAGATGAAGTCGCATCAAGGTAAAAGAAGCGAGGAACGTGGCCGGAGGCACAGACCAGCTAAAGGAGGGTCTCGTCTTCTCGCTCCTCGCGCTCAATCTTCTTTACCGCCGTCTATTTGCTGTTTGGCGATAATCCACCGGTGTCTCAGGCCATATCAAACTTATGATAGCGCATCATCATTGGGGCTGGAGTGACTTCAGGAGAATATCATGGTGATTCAGGAGGAAACCATCATTACTGTTGATGCAGGTATCATCACATGGGACTCGTTACTCGCTCCAGCTCGTGCAAGTTCCCGGCAAGCCAAGACACGTACTCGCGTCATGGAGGAGGGTTTGTTTCTCAAATTAAGCCCCAAACATGCCGCAAAAATTCAATAGGACCCTAATACACTCATTGTACGATCTGTATTATTCGAACATTGACAAACCGAACGTAACGATCGTACCCAAACTTTGTGTCCGAAAGCAGAGAGTTTCGGTCCCCATTCAGCTTTTCGGCTGCTGAACATATCTAATTTATGGATTCTTCAGGGGTATTCTTCGACGGTTGTGTACCTCAGTATTACATGTCCATATTTCAGCAAGTTCGTATAATTGGAAGCAACTCATTGTGGTCAAGAATCCTCACAAGTCCGTGCCATTTGTGAGTAGGATATAATAATTAGACTTATTTGACAAGTGATTGGCTAGGTGTCGAACTGAGAATGAAATTCTGTTAGGTGCCGTAGTCGCTCGGGTTGAGAAATGTATCCGCATAGGCAAGACAAGACTAGCATGAGGTCGTGAACCATCGCGAATTACTAAAGCACTATCTCGGAAAGATCATTAATATCGATAGACTACGATGGAATAGTGACACTGTGACTTCATGGTTCACTCCAGGCGCCCGAAAAACCACATTGGACTCTTACTCAGTACACACTACACTGGATTTCTGGGAACATATGTTGACGCCCAATTTTTACCAGCCTAGTTGGCGTGGCATTCATATGACTCTCCTCCAAAACTCCATCTACCGCCAGATTGCCCTCCACCGATGCACTGCCCAATGATATCACCCATGGCTTCCTGCGATGCAAGTCAGCACTTCCAATTTATTACATGAAGAACCTGTGAGAAGCGCGTCTAGAGCTTCAGTGAACTGACCTCGCAATACAGAGTCTGCTTGTTCTTTGGGACGTTCATACTGCACGACACGCCGCCGCCTGACGTGACCCCTATGACGCAGGCGCCGGGAGGGCCGCAGTTGCGGCAGAGTTCAGCAGCGCGGTTGCGGTAGGGAGCGCTTGCTTTAGGCTTGCCTCCAGAGCAATCTGCTGCCAGGGCAACAGTCGAAAAGAAGAAGATGAAGGTTGACATAAGTAGTTTCATGATGGTTATGGTGGCTCTCGGTGAATGGTGTATCTGTGAAAAGGGACGACTTGGTCGATGATAATGACATCAATGTTGTGAAGACCTGGCAATGCGTGATATGTATGCAACGGAAGTCTAGGAGGCAGGAACCAATTTATAAACCCCCATCTCGAGACGTAAGGATAGTCTCCTCAGAATGACAGTCTTCTTCGTCAATCGTGATTCGTGGAGGTATGTACTGCCGTCGCCCTGCTGCCGAGCACGAGTTGTTGACGCAAACCATAGTCCGCATTAGTAAGACCCCTTGGATATAATCAAGTGTGGCCACTATCTCCAAACTTGGTCTGAACGCATCGAATCAGACAACTGTAACACAACAAACATTTCTTGCCTTAAACAAGGATTTCGGGTGCTAAGCCTCTCCCAATTACAAGCGAATGTGACAAGAGACAAGTCTAGACTCTTCCGCCCTAATGAATCGCTATAGATAGCCAGTATCACCATTCTTACCCATAAATAAAACCACCTACTCCCTTGAGAGCTTGGGACCTCACTCAGCGCAGCTACAGTTCAGAACAATGGTATGAATGTAGTGTATTGCTCGGGACGTATGTTGTGTTGATGTACGACTAGTGTTCTGAGTAATCACGCTACGGATCCATGTTATCGCAACTTTAGGCACCCAAGAAACCCCTGGTTTGGTTCAGTCACGCCCGAAATTATTGGGCCTGGGCAATCAACTCTCATCCTTTTTATTGATCTGACCCCCGCAATCTGGACCGCTAGTACCATTTAAGCATGTAGCTAAACGGATTGTCAAGCAGAATCGCAGGCTTGAGCGGGTCCTCCCGACGTGCATGGTTACTTGTGGGTTCATCGTGAAGTTTAGTAAAGCTCGTGCATGGAGCCGAGGCTGATCAACCTAGGAGCTCGAGTTCTTCTCACAGTGCTTGTATTCTGTTTTAGCTCCGTCGAATCTCCTGCTGCCTATTCCCAGTGCCGCTCAACGAGATTCGTGAGCTACCCCGTAGAAAAGCTGACCAGGGCGAGAAGGCCGTATGAGGCTACATGGCCCCCGCTAGCATTCCGCGTCTGGAGTAAGCGGCTTGCAGAAACTCATCCCACTCCGAGTAGTTATGAGAAGTTGGGAAATTGGCAACGATTCTCGTTGCCGGCGCGTATCTTGTGCGACTGGAGGTCCGACTCGAGGTCCCCGGGGAGAACTGACTAAGAAACGGACAAGAATTCCAATTCTCTTTTTTATTTCGTGGTCTGAGTAAGATGCGGGTCTTAACCATTATCCAAGTACTCATTCGAGTTTGACAGGGCAATGGAAAATGATGCATGGGTCGAGAGATGCATATATAAGACTGATTGAAGCCGCACTTGGAGGGAGTTTTCGAAGAAACCCACCCACAAGTCACAGACATCACTCCTGAACTCGTTTGGTAATTTCATTTGCATCGCCCCTTGATATCGTCATGATGATCTTTAGCACTATCCTGCTTGGCCTTTGCGTCGCCATTCCACTCACCAAGGCCGCTGCCCTGCCCACCGTGGATGCTGGTGATTCCGTCTATGAGATCTTTTCTCAAATTTATGACGGAGACGAAATGGTCACCAATCCGAACATCAGCATTGGCGCTCTTACCACCAGCACCGTTAGAAAGCGCCAGCACGAAGAATGCTGGAGCAACTGTAAGCCCCCTTCGAAGTAACCTTTCCGCAGCTTGCTTCCAGTCGACCTCCCCCCCGAGCAGCATTCACAAAGCACGTCGCTGACCCAGAACTGCTGTAGACTTGACGACGAGCCGGAACCAGGAGGCCTACATCGACGACTGTGAGAACATTGCTCAACGTCTGGCGAACTCCAACTTGCGCATCGACCTTCCCCCCGGGAGGTCCGAGGTGTTCAAATCCGGCCAGTACCGCTGCAAGATCATCATTCGCAACCAGAGTACCTGCCGGTCCTACAACCCGTACCGTGCCACACTTGGAATTGCGGCCCAGGATACTATGGACTCGTGCGGTAGCCCGTCCAAGTATAGCGGCTGGGGCTATTTGACTGGTAACCGAAACCTGATCTACATCGTGGAGCCTGAGGATATCAGCCCCCCTACCTACTCGCCTGCGTGTAACTGAGACAAGATCTCAACGGCCTCGTTGGGGGTATCCCAATTCAGTTTGGTAAAAGCCAGCTTCTTGCATAGAAGATTACGGTATCAAGAGTTCCCCACGAAAAGCCTGATTGATGGCCCGTGAACGGAACGCGAGTTTGTTCTAGGTGGGGGGTCTCTTGAAAGAGACATTCCTTTTCCTCTATCTATCTATCACATGCGGTCGCCCTTGGAAAAAGTGCTCTTGTTGTGGTTTTCGTATTGCATCTTCTTCTTCTTTCTCTTCATATTCTTCTGGCTTTGATTGCAGCCAAGTTACAGAGCTACACGATTGCATATGTTCAATATCGTCTCATAGCTACATCAGTTCAAATTCTCCCATTCTTTTCTGACAACTGCATCCGCTATTACATCTCAACTTCTCTCTTTGTTGGCAAAGCTCATGCGTGTTGGGTCGTGACTGGCCATACACCAATCACTACATGAATAAGGTACTTCTGCCAAAGATTGTTGTTATTTTTTCTTTCGCAAGCCTATTGACAGTCATTTAATGTGCGTGTTTGTAGTGTCGTCCGCCAGGCAAAAGAAATTTAAACATCCACTGAGGCATAACGGAACCCCATTTGTTGACGATTTAGTCGCAGTTTCTTTGGTTGGTTAGTGATCAACGATAGAAAGATATAAAGGCTATGCATTAAGCTTATTCTAAGTCTTTTCATGACAACACTCTAATCAGTAAAACGCCCCTGAGGCATCTGCTTGATAACACCAGCACTTAACTTGACATTAATAATTCCAAAAAGGCATTCCGTCTCACCACATGACAATATCCTTGTCTACTTTACAGTGTTTAACCCCCGCCTCTCTGAACATGGACCTGAGATTCTCCGTGGCTATTCGGGAGTCCAAGTCTTCAAAGGCGAGCTCCTTGAAGCGAGGCACCATCCCGTCCCTGCAGTGGTTAGCAAACCATCTCAGGCTGTCGTAAATGCGGTCGACGGGACCATCAATATGAAGCCGTCGCAGAGACGGGGGGAGAGTCTGGATCAGCCTGGTTGCCAAGGCCGGTGTCGGTTCCTCCTCCACAAAGTTGGACTCAGATTCGATCTCGACGTCGGTTTCGACGTCGTCTCCCACTGCCCACCCGCAGCTCCATGCATCGACCCACAAGCTCTCCAAACAGGGAAATCTTTCAAAAGTGCCGAGGAACCGGGCGGTTCCATCATCTCGGATCTTCGGGCCGCAGTAGATGCAGAGTGTTTGTAGGGAATTTCGGCTCCCCGTCAAGGCTTTTTGCATCCGTACGGGACGGGGTTGTGAGTACTCAAAGTATTCACTGATGTTGTTGGTTCTTAAGTAGATGAACCTTGCGAGACTCTTGCAGGACTCCAGGAAGCGATACACAGAGCTGCTTCCATCGGGAGGAAGAAAAACGTCTTGCAGAACGAGACTGTGGAGGAAATGGTTGGAATACGTCATCTCTGCTGTAAACCGTAGGCCAAAGCCACGCAGATAGATTTCAGAGACGCTCTTTGCTACTTCCGCCATTCTTATGGCGTCCCAAGGATTCATGCACTCGACTCCCAACATTTCAGGATTGCTGGTCTCTAATGCCAGTGATCGGATAGTTGGCAAGTTTGTTGAGCGTTGATTCCACGGCGGTGGTCGTCGAGATATGAGTTGATCGGCGAAGGTGGAAAACAGTTCAAGAGACATCGAAAGGCTGATATCCTTGACGTGCCGAAGGTAGTAGCACATCATGGCACACAAGATACGGAGACATGTTTTTTCATGTCCATATAGGTCCTCGTAGTTGATTGAGTCTTTATGATCCTCGTAATTGAGCGCGGTTAATAGCACATCATTGACACGGACGCCGATGGTTTCCGCCCATGTCCTCAGGGAACGTAGCTGCTCGTAGCTCACCGAGGTGAGACCGGAGGCGAACGGGAGGAGCCGCAGATGGAGCTGATGGATGTGGTCGCCAATCTCGGGCCGTATGCGGATGAGGCGTAGTAGGGAGAGCAGCTTGTGGGCGCTGTTGTGCCCGTGGATGCTGACGAAGCGGTATTTCTCTGTCTTGAGCGTCTCATGTAGCGCTTTGCATGCGCTCGAGAGGTTAATGACGGAAGAGCGCTCACGGTGGAGGGATCTGACGAGCGATTGGCGTTTTTTGTCGATGCTGGCCTCGAACAGGCGCTTCTTCAGGGGCTGGTTGCTCCAGAGAAAAGAGGCAATGGTAAGCAGGAGCTCTGGTGGAAGATCTAACAGCTTTGCCATAGTGGGCAGCATCGGCGGTTTTTGTAATAGTTAGAGAAGTTGAAACGAAGCTGGAGCTGAGGCGGGATCAAAAGAGCGAAGCAGGCCGTTGTCTCGGAATCTGGCCGCCTCCGAATAGGCAACAGCACCTCACCAGGTTGGGAGACTCCGCGCTACTGCATCGGTCCGTCTGAGACACTTTGGTTCAAGGAAGGAAGGAAGGCTCTGGTCTTGGGGACTTTCCCCTACAAGCGACAAGCGCAGTCCTACATTGGTGCGTATCTCGCCGCGTGGTGACACAAACCCGTTCGGTTCTGGCTCTTGTATATGACGGCGTTCTGGGCCCATTCTTGGATGACGAAACTTACATGTACGAGATTGATCGACAATTGTTGAGAGTAAGGACTAATACGGATGAAAGGAGTAGCAGGGTTGGGTAAGCTGGACTTGGATAAGAGGACTTTCTTGTTGAGGAACGGAGAAGTTTGAAGCGTGGCACACTTCCCTGTCCGCCGCCGATGCCTAGAAGCACCGGGAAATAGCCACATAGTCGACGAAGACGGATTGACCAGCGCCTCAAAGCAGGAAACTTGTATCATTCGCACGAGCAGGTATCATTTCTTTATTTCTATGCCGCCCCCAAAAGACAGAATGCCCAAAACACCTCCCCTCCCCCAACCACGAACAACAACTTACCCGTCCTCCAAAGGCCTCCTCATGAATATCTCCAACGCGCCCCTCATCTTCTCCTCCACCGCTTTCCTCTCCTTGTCCCTCGCCGGCAAACCCACGCGGCAGACTACCCTGCCGAGGACCTCGCCCACCCTCCTCTCGCTCGCCCGCCGCCTCGCCAGCGCCGCCTCGGCCGCCGCGCTGCCGCCCGTCGACCGCCTGAAGCTGAGACTCCTCCGAGTCGGCCTCTGCGTCATCAATGCCTCGGCCACGGAGCGCGAGATGGGCGCTAGCTCCGCGACGACCTTGGATAGCGTCGCCATCAGGAAGACGAAGGCGATGTTGTGGTTCGGCGCCATGGCGAGGATGTCGAGCACCGCCGTCTTGTCGTCCTCGACCTCGGTGGGGGACCGCGTCGCCGCGCCGGCGGTGCTGAGGTGGGGAAGCGCGAGCTCCATCTTGGCCCAAAGGGCGGACGTGATGATGCCGTCGGTAAGGCCAACCAGGAAGAGGACCAGCACCTCGGCGACGACTTCGAGCCGGTAGAGTGACGGCACCTGAACGGGGAGGGCGTCGACGAGCGGTCGGTCGTTGTCGAGTGCCTCGATTAGGGCGACCAACAGGCTGTCCCTGGACTCTTGGTCTTTGAACAGCCACGCCGTCTCGTCAAACGGCCAGCCGGGCTTGTCGGCTGGGATGACATGCTCCTCGATCATGTTCGAATCGGCGATGGCACGGGCCGTCATGGTCTCCACAGCCTCTGTCAGTTTGAACAGCTCCTTTGGGGCGGCGCAGTGCACGTCAAGGTCGTACGGGATGGAACTGTTTCCCGTCGTCTCCGCCCTGGACTTGAGGAAAGCCCGGATGCCTCCGTCGGGGATGCGGATGAGCTCGTCGATTGAGCGGCCGAAACACGTCGGGAGCCAGAACGCGCGGACCGGGATGAAGTGGTCCCTGCCGTCCTCGACCCGAAGCACCAGAATGTCTTCCAGCGATGCACGGCCGTCGTTGAGGGCTCGCACGTGAGACATGTCGCTGACGTAGACCTCGATGACGCCGCTCACGGTCTCACCAGGCTCCAATGTCACCTCGCTGCCGAGATCTGGCGACTCCTCGCCGTTGCCTTGGCTACTCGTCTGCTTGAAAAATGTCTTGAGCCACTCCGCCTGGCTGGGGGCGTCCGGGTCTTGCTCGATCGTGGGCTTCTCGACGAAAGTGAACTTGGCCGGCACTCGGCCGGTATTGGCTATCGTCAGGCTCGCGCTATGTCTGCTGCGATAGCCGACTTCGCCAAAGTCGACAGCTTCGTTGAGGCCCATGGACTCATGTGCGTCCTTTGTTGACTGGTGTGGATTGTCGAGAATAAGTGTGATTAAAGGTCGGCCTTCGTTCTCGGCGCGGTCCAGCTCCTTGGCAACTTCGGCATGGACCTTGGCCTTGAGATCAGGAATCACCGCATCGTAGTCGAGCGTGAAGATGGAGATTATCGGTTTGTGGTCCGACGAGACGATCCGCTGGTGAGAGGTGTAAATGTCGAGCTTTATTCTGTCCATGAACCCTTCCTTTGTGACGACATCCTCCGGCTCGTTCTCGTCGTCGTCGTATTCGTCATAGTCGACGCCGGCCTCGCCAGCCGGAGGTTCCTCGCCGTCCGCGTCGGGATCGTAGCTGAAGAGGACGTCGTCGTCGTCTGTTGCGTGGTCGATACCCCGCGCCGTCATCTCCTCGTCCTTCTTCCTCGCCTCCTCCGCATCCTTGACCCTTTGCTCATACTCCTCCCTGTCCTTCCTTGTCCGGTACAGGATGCGGTCGCACCAGCTCGGAGCTCTTCGTTTCTCGCTCGAGTCGAACAGGCTGACTGTGCCGACATCGTATTTATATGATGGCAAAAACGTGATTGGGCCTTCTCGCCACCCATCGTGGAAGGCCTTCTTCTCCTTGATGATCCTTCGCAGTTGGTCGTGGGGCAAAAGGGAGTCCAGAGTTGCCTGCAACGAAGCAGGGTCTTCGGTCGGGTCTGGCAGAAATTCGTCGGGGTCTGGCAAGGAGCTTTCCGAATCATCAAAGGTGGGCGACGACAAGGAGGTATCAATGGTGGAGGTGTCGTCGTCGCTGCTGTCAATTCTCTTGACCACCAAAATCTCCTCGCCCGCGATGACCTTTCGGCCTTTCTTGTCCAGGTCGTACTCTCCACGGGTATGGAGCAGGAGGAGGCGGCGAATATCGTTCCCGGGAAGGCCATCAACGCGGAAGTTCAAATCGCCCAACCAGAAGGCAAAATCCTCGTCGCCGATCTTCTCGGCGTCGGCGTCGTTCTCCCCGGCCACGTTTATGGGGTCGAACTGGGTTCGTGTCAGGATCTGGCCAATGTCCCAAAGCCTCCGGTCTAAGTACGCCTGCTCCGGGCCGCTAGCGAGGTGGCAGTTGACAAAGACCATACGGGTCGTCTCGCCGAGGAGGATGCGGGTCGTCACGGCGCCCTTGTTTCCAAGGTACCCGAACAGACCTGTGCCTACTGAAGCGGTGCTCACATGGCTGATAGTCGGCGCGACTTCGGGGGAAGCATACGCTAACAACAGCAGGCCGGACATTTGCTCGGCGGCGACAAGCTCATACCCGTCAGGCATGGCCTTCTCTAGTGCTTCCTTCCACTTGTTCATGGGCGCCGGGTCGGAGGACATGCGGTTCATGTAGTCCCTCGCCATATTCAGGTCGACGATCTCCTGCAAGCCCAGCACATACAACCCGATCTTGCCGCCCCCGACCAAGTGTACAGAGGCACAGAGGTCCTGCTCGTCGGATCCTGTTTTGGTGACGTGCGGAGGGTTCTTCTCGACCGTGTCGTGATCAGACATATCAAGCTTGGAGAGGGTCGTGTCAAGGCCATATCCATCGACGAACCAGCTCGCCAGGTCCTTGTCGGTGCCGGGACACGCCGCAACGTTCCAAGTTCCAATCTTGACGCGGATCCGATGAGGGCGGACATACTCTTGGCGGCGGGCGTAGACGGCTCGGGCAAGGGATTGCGGCGTCGAGGTGAAGTCGACAGGGTCTGAGGTCGTCGAGGGGTTAGTCTCGGAGAGCGCCATTGCGTTGGACCAGCTGATACGCTGTTGCTAGGTCGAGTTTGCAAGGGGGTTCGAGCTCGAGTTCGAATGAAGGGGGGGAGACTTGGGGTTTTGAGCGCTGCAGACGGCGGGCGAGTGACGGGGGAGGGTGAGGTTTGAGACAAGAGGCCGGTTTTGGAGCCTTTAGCTTCGTTGGCGTGGTAGTAGTGGTCGATCAGTCCGGAGACGCTCGGTGCATGATGTTAACAATTCCGGCGGGGATACGAGGCGTCTTAACTGCGGTCGCGGACCAGGATAACAGCAGTAATGCAGAGAGGGGATGTACAAATCCCAAGGAACAGCCGGAAGAGGTATCGTATTTGCGGTATACAGCAAGGGAGGACCGGACGAAGCTACTGCAGAAAAATACCGACGATGTCAAGGTCGAGGTCGAGGACGATAGGGGGGATTGGAAAAAAGTAGCCGCAAGTATTGAATAAGCCTGTGTTGGGCTGTATAGGTAGCATGAGTAAGTGTATGAATGTACAGATGCACTTATGTACAGATGTATACATACACTATTCGTACAGGCACATGAGAAAGCAAAAGCTGGGGAAAGGGGAGAAGATGGATTGTCACCGGGATCCGGTCTGCATCTTGAATATGACGGAACGGGGATTTCAGCCAGCCAGTGTCTCTCTCTCTCCCTTCTCCACATCCTGCATTCAGCATCAGTGACGTGCCTGGCACACTGCAGGGGCCACCAGGCCACACTGAATGGGGGTTACGGTGAATTTGGGCGCACTGCCACAGTGCTGGGATTGGCGGGGTAGCGACGGTTATGTCTGATAAGGTCCGATAAGAGGGGAGTGACGCCAGACGATAAGGATAAGGTAAGGCTGCTTCGGGCCCACCTCAGCAACTTGGGAGCTTCTTTCTGGCATCAACATCCATCCCATCCCGAAGCGTTGACACCAAGTCTCATGCCCACGATCGGCTTTTCACTATTTGTTCTCCACTGAACAACCAACTCACCCCCGACCTTCCCATTCGTTTCTCCCGCATTTTCCTATAAACCGATCAATCTATCGAAGACTTACGAAGAGAGAGAGGGAGGGAGAGAGCGCAGCCAACACGCACCTCCTCGACGCCACGCCGTCAACACCACCATAACAACCTCCACCACAAAGCAAACCCGCGTCCAACCGCCCCCAGAATGTCCCGTCCAACCCCCCGCAAACGCGTCCACGCCCGCCACTCCTCCGCCTCTGGCCACGGCCCCCGTCCCGTGCAGTCCGACTACGAGTCCGACGCCGCCCACTACATCGACTCCCACCCAGTCCCCGCGCCCAACCCGGCCCTCCTCAACCGCACCAACACGGACCTCAACCTCTCCGTCCTGCGCCGCTACCTCCCCTCCATCAACTCCACCCTCTCCATCGCCGCCAATGCCGTCGTCTACACCTTCAACCCCTCCCTGCCCGGCTGGGACAAGACGGGCATCGAGGGCACCTACTTCCTCTGCATGCAGGACCCGGCCTCCGCCGCCGTCCCCGCCGTCCCCCGCGCCTGCATCTTCGTCCTGAACCGCCGCGGCCTCGAGAATGTTATTCTCGACCTCGCCGACGTCGCCGATTTTGAGGTCGTCGACGAGATCTACATCTTCCGCCTGCGCGGCGCTGGCGGCGACGAGGACGAGGGTAGCCACAACAAGGTCATGGGTATCTGGATCCACGCCGACAAGGACGACACCCGCGTCATGAACGCTGCCCTCATCGCCGAGACGCTTAAGCACGTCCGCGCCGCCGGTGGCGACCAGAATGACCCCGATGGCGCCGCTCCCACGCCGCAGGAGGAGTTGGGCCCCGCCATGCAGGCCATCGGGAGGCGCCTGAGCCTCAGCGACCTGTTTGGCGCGCAGGACGGGACCAAGGGATAGGACCCCGCCGTCACCGACGCCGATGCCGAGGACCGGGTTCGCGCAATGGGCAGCTGGGGCGTCGCCGACGACCCCGACGTGTGGAAGGACAGGAACCGCGAGGGAGGGGCGTACCAGCCCAAGAGGCCTCAGCCCTGGATGGCGAAGCTGTTGCTTAAATGCACTCCATTCTGAGGCACACGCGCATGTTGCTGTGAGGGGAAGGGGGGCAAGAAAGATGGTTAACGCATCAGCAACGAAAGTCACGAACCAAGTTACATAGGATGTGGGATGTGGAGAGGATGTCCAGAAGTAGAAGGGGGAAAAAAAGACAGGAACTGTGAATACCAAATGATACCCCCAATTAAGAAGAATGAAGAATAAGATTAAGAAAATAAGTCATTTTGTTTTTTTCATACAATGTTGCAAAGTCGTCATAGGGCTCTGGTCATGCATGCTCCAAGAAGCCTACCGTCGCGACTAGCAGGTCTAGATGAGGCCGTTTTCCCCTTATTACAACCCTCCCGGAGAAAAAAAGCCCGTCTACCCCCCCCCCCCCTTCTGGTAAACCAGACTCATGGAAGAATAAAAATAAACCAATTTCCCTGTCCCATTACCCCCCAAGTGAAACGTCCTCCAGCTCATACCGTGCCGCTTATGCTTAGCTCCCGGATCTCCTGCAACACCTGCTCGACACGCTGGTCCAGCTGGCCTTGGGCGTACTGCTCGCGCGTGTCAGCGTCGAGGTATTGCTGCACCTGGGCCATGCGACTGTACGCCTCGGCGCAGAAGCGCAGCTGGATCTTGACGAGGGCCTCGAAGGTGGGGTCGAGGTAGGGCACGCGGAGGTCGATGAGCTGCGGCAGCTCCGTCGATAACTGTTCGTTGAGCTGCTCATACGCGGCCTTGGCCATCTCCATCTCCTTCTCGGCCCGCGGCAGCTTCGTCACGTCCTTGTCGGGCTTCTCGACGAGCTTCTTGACCTTGGCCCGCAGCGCGTCGTAGTCGAGCAGCTTGTGGCCGCGCTTCTTGATACCTACATGGCGGGAACGGTCAGTGCGTGTGCGTGCATGCGTGCGTACGTGCGTGAGTTCTGGGGCTTGGGGATGGGGAGAGGGAGTGGAAGGGAGAAGGGGCTCGCGTATGGTCGGACTGACATTCGTTCACGTCGGGGAAGTAGGCGCAGAAGCGGGAGATTGGTTCGAGGACGGTTTGCCTACACCCCAAGAGTCAGTCAGTCTGCCTCGTTGCGCGCGGTCGAGATCACGGCCAGGGCATCGTTCGTACTGGTAGGGGCCGTCTAGCGCCTTGATCGTCTCGGCGTCGAGGTCCTCCACGGCCTGTTTGTAGCTTCTGCTAACACCATCCTTAGCACCGGCGTCTCCGTAAAAGGCGTCTATTGTCTCGGCGATGCGCATCTGGGAGGCAGTCATGGCTGGGGAGAAATCGGGTTAGCCCACCGCCACCGTCGGCCGGGGGAACAGGCCACCGCGGGCCGTCGTCGCCACAAACACACACACCTCGCAGTGAGTCTAGGTATCCCTTGGCCTCCTTTTGCAGCCGTAACGAGGCGGTCTCCATGGTTCTGAATCGTCTGTCCGAAGAATAAAACCGTCAATAAGCGCTGTTATGTTGCATCTCCAGCCCAAACGGGGAGTGAGGATCGTTGCCCACCTCTCCTCAACTTCATAGTCGCGGTCGTTGGTCTTCTCCACATGACCTGCCAAGATCAGAATCTCGTATCGTGCGCGTTGGTTGGGCAGGAAAGAGGGGCTCACCCGTCTTCATCATCACCTGCGTCGTCGCCCGGTTGACATTTTTCTTGAAGCCTGTAGTCCTTTCATCAGTCCCGTCCAGGTCGGTAGGAGAACTCCTTCACTCAGCTTGCGCCGAGCAACGACGGATGGCCCAAAGAGAGTCATACCTGCCCACGACATCTTGGCCTAGTTCGGATGTGTCCCTCTTCGTCTGTTGGTGGGGGTGGGAGAAGACAGAGTAAAAACCCCTCAGTAGTTGGAAGAAAGTGTGTACTCGAGCGGTGTGCGTGTTGATCACGAGGTGGTTCGCGAGGGGGGTATCGTTCAGTTCGTGTGAAGGCCGTTTCGTCGTCCCAAAAGGTGAAAGAGAAAGAAGCGAAATGTGTCTGGCGAGGTTTTGATTGCGCGGACTCACTTGTCAATGCAGGCCGAAGAAGCCCAGTAATAGCACCTGGTCGGCAGACGGCAACCGACGTCAGCGATGGGGAGGGTCAGACTGCGCCACGCTTGCTATATTGGGCTTAGCCGGGCCTTAGCGTCGAGTCGCTCGTGGCGCAGCCCTGCAGGCAGCCTTTACAGGGCGCAAATGCTGTTTGCCAATTCCTCAGTTGAGCAAATAGACTGACTCTCACTTCCACATATCTATTTGTATCATTCTCTGAAGTAGTGTGCGTGTACATACCTACTCTTATGCACATCACCAAGGCATAGCACAGTCTCTATTCATTATTTCCAATCCCTTGAAGTTTCTCCAAAAGTGCCCGGTTAGACGTTTCTCGTTTCTCGCTTCACGTTTCACACTCGACCTATATCACCACCACAACCAGTTCATCTGAACTTAAAACAGAGATGGCCGTACCTCGCTTCTTGCTCATAAGCCTGGGAAACCCCGAGCCTTATTACAATACACTCCACTCCGCCGGCCATCATGCCCTTAACCACCTCCAGAAACTCCTGGGCCCTTCCCAACCCGCCTTCCACAGGGGTCGCTTTGGCGGGAGCCCATGCCTGGCGTCCATCGGCCCCAAGTACGCCATGATCCAGAGCCCTGCTGTCATGAACGTCTCCGGCAAATGGGTTGCCAAGGCCTGGAAGGAAACCCTCGGCAGCCGTGACCCGACGGACCTGAGTCTCCTCCTCGTCCACGACGACCTGGAGGAGGAGCTTGGGGTCGTCAAGACGAGAAAGTGGAAGAGCAGCCACCGGGGTCACAACGGAGTCAAGAGCGTCAACGCCTGTCTTCGCCAGGCGGATTACCCGGGATCCGAGTGGGCGAGGATATGCATTGGTATTGGACGACCAGAAGAGCGTGAGAAGGCTACCGTGTCTAACTACGTGCTCAAGCCCATGTCAAGGCAACAACGGTCCGCCATTGAAGACAACGCAGGACCGGGGGCCTACGAATGCCTTCTCGCATGGGAGGAGAGGTTGGCGGCTGCAGCCGGGAACTGAGAAAGAACCCTCCGTCCATTGTACCCAGTCTCCCCAGAACCGCGGGCCTTCTTGTTACTTGCACACACATTTGCCCCGAGGCTACGTCGCGAGACTGGCACGTCGGTTTTGCAGCTTTGGAAAGCCGGTCGGTCACCTGAAGCGCGGATTGCCACCCAGCCCATCGACCAGAGACACATCATATTTCGTCTCTGATGCCGGGCGCGCCTGGCTTCGGACAACGCACATGTCCTTCATCGTCATGCATTCGCGGCCGCCGAATCATTAATAGTCTCCAGGGACATCTTCAGGTAGCCTCCTCGGGTCCCGGCCGGCCATCGAGCCACTTGCTCATGTACGGCCCGTCGAGCCAGTATCCGAGCTTGGCGTAGTAACTCCTCACACCTACACCAGAAATGACACTAATCTTCTCACTGCCGTGCTCGTCCCTCGCGATTCTCTCCGCCTCCTCCATGAGAAGGGTGCCGAAACCCTGGTGCTGGAACTTCTTCGGATCTCTGGCATGCACTGGCACAGCTGTACCGTACACGTGCAGCTCTCTCACGAGACTGGTCGGCTGTCCCACAAGCTCCTCGCGGTAGGTGTACTTCTCAGTGCACTTGCGCAGGCGGAGCAGGGCTACGAGGATGTCCTGCTTCGGGTCCTCGTATGCCAGGAACGTCTCCCATCCACCGTTGGCCGTGTAGTCTCGCCTGACGAGCTCGATTTGGTTCGGCCGGATCTTGTTCTTCACTTCGTTGACACCAACCTCGCGCGTCCGCACGTCGCGACATGTCGTTCCAAAGTCCTTCATTCTCGCCAGCGCCAGCTCTCGCAGGTTGCCGTTCTCGACACCAGACGTAACCAGGGGCATGGGGATGTCTCTCTGGACGCGGTAGATACGGGTCCATGGTGGGATCAGTGCCAGGATCCTGGCGACAAGGTCAATCAGGCCGTTGGGTGTATAGTTCTGATAGCGACCCGTCCGCCAGAGCTCGTACAAGCCAGTGCCTCTGATGACGAGCGTCGGGTAAATCTTGAGACCGTCGGTACGGAAGGCCGGATTCTCAAAGTACTCCCGGAACTGGTCCAAGTCTCTTTCCATGCCCACGTTGGGCAGGTCGGGCATCATGTGGCTTACGACCTTGAACCCAGCATCCTTCGCCAAGCAAAACGTCTCGGCGACGGCGGCGACGGTGTGTCCGCGATTCGTGTCTCTCGCAACGTCCTCGTAGAGTGACTGTACCCCAATCTCCAATCTCGTGCAGCCATAACGCAGCATGTCGGTCAGATGCGGCTGCCAGCAGTAATCCGGCCTCGTTTCGATGGTAATTCCAACGCACTTGATGTTGCTCATCTCGCTGGCTTCCACGGCTTCGTCGACGTTAGACGTCTGATATCCACTGAGCGCGTTGTGTAATTGGGCGATAAAGTCCTCTCTGTAGGACACCGGCAGGGACATGAAGGTACCACCCATGATGATATACTCGACCTTGTCGACGGAGTGGCCTAGAGACTTGAGCTGATCAACACGGCCGCGGGCCTGTTCGAAAGGGTCGTACCGCGCTCGAATCGCTCGCATGGATGTGGGCTCATATCCGGTGTAGGACTGTGTGCTGTACTCGAAGTCGGAGTCGGGACCGCCGGGGCAGTAGACGCAGATGTTGCCGGTGTAAGCGATATGCGGGCATCTGTGGGGTTTGCACATGACAGCTACCACTGCGATGCCTGACGATGTTCCTACACAAAACTGGGTCAGGACATGTTTCAACTTGCCACATTCTGGAAGAAGAAAAACACACGAATAGGCTTAGCAATCAGCTTCGGCAAGATGTATTTCTTGTAGTGTTCGGGAATCGCCGCAATAATCGCAGTCAGTGGTGGGATGTTGGCCAGTTTGTGCTTCCTCGCGAACTTGTTGCGCAGGGAGTTGAGGTTGAGGTCCTTGTGCGGGTTCTTAGGGTCCCTGACTGCCTCATGATCCTCGATCAGGGCATTGGCAATATCCGCGCAGCATCGCAGGAAGCGCTCGTTCTCGGGCGGCAGGTTGTCGTTCTTGGACCGCGCCTTGGTGACGGTGGCGGTGGTAGTGGCCATCTTGACAGAGAAGTGCGTGGTATTACCGGCGTGAAGCCAGTTCGGAAGAGTTGTGAGATGATTCGGTTTGAGTCGGGCCGGGTGGTCTATCTGCCGCAGTTTCACCTATGTCGCTCCAAGCTCTCGGAATAGAGTCACTGTTGGATTGGGGGGTTGACCATCCATTTCTCTTGACTGGGAAATTTTGGAGGGACCGTCGAGGTGCTAGATGGTGGGGTAATCAGCCACACCGACATCTGAACGACGCCACACATGTTAAGCTGTCAGCACTGTCGATACGTGCCTTAGTTTCTGGGTACGTACCGGCTCGGCTGTCTCCCGCGCTGATTGCTGCTGTCTTGGTTGGTTCGGCCGGATCATCTTCTCTACCGGCTGGCGCGGGTTTTCCCGGGCTGCCGGTCCCCGTGGTTCCTCGTGGCTCGCGCTGCAGACCCGGTTGTCTCGCAGGGAGCTCGGTTCAAGTTTTGCTGTGTGTCTCTTTCCAGTACAGCCCGACCCTTCTTTTCGGAAAGTGACGTGAATTGCTTGTAGCAGCTGTCTTCTTTTTTTCCCACGATAGCCGCATCATCCTCATCTCCTCCAACGAAACCCGCCCTCCTCGGATTAAACCTCCCCCCCCCGTCTCTATAGTTGGCGCCGCTATTGTTGAGGCTGCGCTCTTTCTCGTAACAAACTACCAAACCAATACACATAACCGCCAGGATGCAGTCCCTGAGACAGATGCGGCCGGCAGGCAAGCTGCTCAACCAGGCCGCGAAGCGCGCATACAGCGTCTCCCAGGCCGGCCCTTACTCCAAGACCATCGACAACCTGCGTATCAACTCTGAGACCAAGGTCCTTTTCCAGGGCTTCACTGGCAAGCAGGGAACGTAAGTGCTGTTATCTTCCCCCTCTGGCGACCGACGGTCGAACCGAGAACCCCTGTTTGCGGACTGGGCCATCTGGCGATATTTGCTATCGCAGCCCGCGCAGCCCACATTGAGGGGAGAGAGCTATCTAAGCTAACGAACGTTTTGCAAAACAGTTTCCACGCGCAACAGGCCATCGACTACGGTATGCGATGATGATCACCCCGAGGCGGCTGCGTAGCTAATCGCTGCACGCCGCCGCCCGCGCACACGCGAAACGTTGGAAAATATCCCCAAAACTGATATCAATGGGCATATAGGCACCAAGGTTGTTGGTGGAACGAACCCCAAGAAGGCCGGCCAGGAGCACCTGGGTCTCCCCGTCTTCGCCAACGTCGGCGAGGCTGTCAAGGAGACCGGCGCCGATGCCACCGCCATCTTCGTCCCGTACGTCGTCGCGCGATATGGACCCAATCACTGAGCAGGATGTTGACAAAAAGACACAATAGCCCCCCTCTGGCCGCCGCCGGTATCGAGGAGGCCATCGCCGCCGAGGTCCCTCTCGTCGTCTGCATTACTGAGGGTATTCCCCAGCATGGTAGGTCTTCTGCCCCTCCCGATCGATGATTGCTATGGGATCCTGTGAACTTCAAGTACTCACCGAAAACTCCCCCTCTTCAGACATGGTCCGCATTACCAACATGCTGAAGACGCAATCCAAGACTCGTCTCGTCGGCCCCAACTGCCCCGGTATCATCGCGCCCGGCCAGTGCAAGATCGGTATCATGCCCGGCTTCATCCACAAGCGCGGCCGCATCGGCATCGTCTCCCGCTCCGGCACCCTCACCTACGAGGCCGTCAACCAGACCACCCAGGCCGGCCTCGGCCAGTCTCTCGTCGTCGGTATCGGCGGTGACCCCTTCAGCGGCACCAACTTCATCGACTGCCTCAACGTCTTCCTCAAGGACGAGGAGACGGACGGCATCATCATGATTGGCGAGATTGGTGGTTCCGCCGAGGAGGACGCCGCCGACTTCCTCCGCGCCAACAACACCGTCAACGGCGGCAAGCCCGTCGTCTCCTTTATTGCCGGTATCTCCGCTCCTCCCGGCCGCCGCATGGGTCACGCCGGTGCCATCGTCTCCGGCGGCAAGGGTGGTGCCGACTCCAAGATCTCGGCCCTCAAGTCCGCTGGCGTCATCGTCGAGCCCTCCCCCGCCGGCCTTGGCAAGGCCCTGTACGACGAGTTCGTCCGCCGCGACCTCTTGTAAAGCCCCGGTTCTCTCTCTCTCTCGGAACACCCCGGCCCTCGCGTGTAATTTGCGCGCATGAAGAGGAGGATTCAGCTGTGTGTATGTAACATGTCAAACAAAAAACTTCGCGTGTGTGTTTGTGTGCTGAAAGCGTCGTCGTCGCCGCCGCCGCTGCCGCCGCCGGAGGAAATCCCGGGACAATATGTTTTCTCGGCATGGGAGGATCAACGAGGCGGCTTCCCCCCCTTTTGCATCGTGCGAGTTGCGTTGTGTTGTTTTTGAAACATCTTGGGCCCCAATCAACATGTTGATATAGACTTGGAGGGGTTTTTTTGGGCGCCAGGAGAGGCGTACAGAGGTGGGGGGTCACTCTTACCTTGAATTTGAAAGAAGAGAAAATGAACACAAATCCACCGTCATCCACTCCCTCGTAAACGTAACGCGATTGTACCTCGGATCCCGCAAGCTTTATAAACGCTTTTGCCGCATGCAGAACCCGCTCACGCTTCCGCTCCTCATTCGTTGCTCTATGGCGCCATGTCGGCATGAAGGACCCTGTTGTCGTACGACTCTCCATTCACACCCCGAGGAGGAGCAAGGGTTCCCGACCCCGAAACCCGAGGGGAAGCGGCCGATGCCGCGGCCCAGAAAATATGGGGATCAGAGGCCGGAAGAAGGGAACGCGAGCGCAATGTGGTGTCGGTGCTGGAGAGGATGCAACTGTGCCGCCGGTATGTTTTCAAGTCGATGCTTTTTACTCATCTACGCCCACCGAAACGGGAGAAGAGGGAAGGCACAGGGGGAAATAACGATAATGAGAAACGCTGCCTTTGTGTATCTTACACTAATCCTGAAATCATAAGTCTCTCACGTTACCCAAAACGCCGTTGTCGTTGATGCAAGGCCACCCCAGAGCCTAGAGGCACGAGGCCAAGGCCGGTCGAAATTCCATGTCCTTCCAAAGCACCCCTATCCCCCAGGCCATTTCCTATTCCCGCCTAACCCCGGCTGAACCTTCGTTGCGGATAAAGCTAGTGCTTTCGCTGGCGGCCAGCCAGCCCTTGGGGAGCCGACGTCTCCTCAAGCCGACTTCAGGCTTGCACACCATGACGCTGCGGCGAACCCTGTAGTACTGCATGACTGCCAGAGGGAAAGAAAAAACAAAGTAGCGAAAGATAAGATAATAAAAAGATCGGAATCCTCCGTACGCCCCCTTCTAGTTGTAAAAGACCAACTCCTTGTCCCATGCGATGCCGCCTGGTGTCTCATGATTTGTTGTGTTCGTGACTGTCTTCCCGTGGCTCCTTTAGTTGGACCGAATGACGCCAATGGCTGGACCCGAGCAAGCGCCATTCTGGTCGTCGAGTAGCGACATGGTATTGGGTATTTGCGTTACTACTGCTCACCCAGAAGGCGGGCCGTGATATCTCCCATGTAAGCCTCCTCTAGCTCATAGTCGGCGCCGTTGTTGCGGTCGATACCCACAAAGACAAAGGCGTCCACCACAGCGTCCACCTCGAAGCCCATGTTGACGAAGCGGTCGACGAGCTCCTTGTTGTAGCCCATGTACCTGCGAATCTTGTCAGCCACCCCATGGTCCCCTTTTACTCTAGCTCGCCTGCACACCGTTCTGGGTGAAGCATCCGGCGGCAGAAGGCTATTAACGCACCTGCTCTCGTCGTTGGCCTTGGCCTCGGCTGCAGACTCCTTCTTCCACTTGGTGGTGTCGAAATCTCGGGGTGGGGCGCCGGCGTGCTTGACGGCCCACTCGTGGGCTTTCCTCGCAAAAGCCTCGGGGTTCTCGATCATCATCTTGGCCACCTCGGCGTCTTGTGGGTCTTTGGGGTTTGGGAACTCGAGCAGCATGCGGAGGGAGAGGAGGGCGGTCTTGATTGTCTGGACGGGAGACCAGCCGCTGCCCAGCGTGTCGAGGCAAATGGCACCCTGTCTCGTGTCAGTTTCGAGGATGTCTTGGTGTGAGAGGAGAAGTGCGGGAACAGATGGCCAGCGAAGGGAGGGGGGGCAGCAGCTGCTACGTAGGCGAGAGAGTGTGTGTGAGAGAGAAATAGAGAGAAAGACGTACGGTTTGACTGCTGACATTGGGGTGCCAGATCTTGGTGTCGAACTTGATGATGGGGGACTTGAAAGGGTAGTTATCCGGAATCTTGATGTCGACTTCGTACTGGCCTCCGGCATACGGGGTGTCTGGAGGAGCGGGGAACGATCCCTTGAGGTGGAGGAGATTGGACTCGTCGATCGGGTAGGCAAAGACACCAGAGTTGTCCTTGTCTGCGCGGATATCCATGAGCTCCTTACCGATGCGTCTCTCCTTAGGGCTCGCCATCGTGACGATGCTTCTCGGGGGGTTCCTTGGGTCTGTACGAGTACTGTAAAGCGGGGTGGTTATGAAGCGTCAGGCTCGCGTGAGTGTTTACCTATGTCTTTTGGCCCGGATCGTTTTCTGGGTGTCTGGTGAGAAAGCAAGTTTGTCGGTGTGTCCGTTGGGCAAAAAGTAAAATGCAGGGCAAAGTTGCGTGGGCGAGGGGCGATCCGGGTTGGGAGCTGAAAGGTGCCGGCCTCAAGGTACAGACAGAGAGTGATGGATGAGGGAAGCCCATTCCCCTCAGAAAGGCAAAAAGATGATGCTGGAATGTCCGTGCAAGCCGCTAATTTAGCGCTGTTGGATTGTCAGGGCCGCTGGAAGGAGACAGGCACAGGGGGTTTCATTGGCCCCTCTATGGTGGGGTGGACAGCTGCGGGCAGGGTCGGGCAAGGGCGCCAGCGCGGGGTTGCGACGGCGGGAAAAAGTGACGGACGGGGGGGAGGGATGTCATCGGGGCATATCAAAGTCAACCTCGGGATAATTACTTCATCCAAGACATCAAAGCAGATGTACCATACTCTCAGAGACTCACAGAAATTGGAAACAGCAGGCTGGCTTGCGTTGGCATCAGTTTGCTTTCCTTAGTCAAGGTCGTGTACGTCCGTGTAAGTGACAAACATCGGCTAGACCGAGCGTCATGGCGTATTCTCGGAATCAGATCCACGAATGATGCATCACTTCGTAACTTTCAGTTCCTTTCTTCTTCCACATCGTAGACGTTGCTGTCTTGCATGTTTGAGCTGCAGAACCAGCTGGCCAGGTGGCGCTGCTAGTATTGGAAGGATGAATAAGTTAGCCAGTCGTGCTTTGCATTTGGTTTTGTTTAAATACATGCCTTTGTACCAACAGTGTAGCATGCATGATGTCTTTTTAGTTTCAAGATTACGTCCACATGACGGTCAAAATGGGAATAGACTACTGATGCATGGCCTGTCAGCGGCCTTTGCCGAATACAATAGCCCGACGGCTTGAACTAGTCAAACTAATACTGTTGAGATGGGTAACAGCTATAAATCCCGGTTTCCTGGGTTTGGGTTTGGGTTTAGGTTTAGTTAATCTATGTTGCTGCCTCCGCAATATTGATGACTTGATATTCTCATTCTTTCTGGAACCGTCCTTCTTTTAGCACCCTATTCCCCCATAATTTCGTCTGCATTGCTATACTACCCTACAGGGGCCAACCGAAGTCTCCTAAATGTAATATAATGTTGTTTCCGCAGTCTTCTCGGCTGAATGAACCTGGAATTGGGACAATGAGCTGCAACAAATTCCAGCGAGCACATATAAATCAATCACCAATTTTATTCTTATACTATTCGAAGTGCTGGAACAACGCAATACCGGATTAAAGATACAAATAAATCTTCAGGTGGTTACAAGCATCGTTCACTTTGACTTGAGCTGTGACGATGCTCAGGATAATTGTATAATAGGTGGCAGTTTTGGGGTCACCACGTTAACAAATACAATTGACAATGCAGCCTCATTCATCAGCTATCTCAGAGCTTTTCAAATGGACAATAGCTGAGGGAACAATACCTTATCGATAACATTTCCAGAGCGTGAGGACTGTCGTTGTGTGATAAACGAGATCATCTGCTTGTTGACTTTTCGGCTTGAGCAACGACAATCTCAGCTGCTGATGCACGACATGGCTCTCAAGCAATGAAACTGAAGCCCAGATATTGGGTTGGAATGTTTTTATATATGTATATTGATCGAACTCCTCTTTTCCTCAAGTGAGTATGTATGTGACCCAGTTCCCATGGCCACCAACATGTAAAGGTAGCCAATCCTTGGTTTCTTGACGACGCGTTGTATTAAGTGTAGTTGTTGCCTTGTCCAAGTAACCTTACGCGCTTTCGTAAAGCAAGTAGTCTAGCCAAGGAGAAGCTCTTGCCGAATAAATGTAGCCTGTGCCTTCCGTCGTCGTCTAGTCCCCAGGCGAAGCAGAAGTATGCTGACTCAGCAGCATTCATTGAGCTTCTTCGACGTTCACGTGATATGTATCCACTCAGCTTGCCTAATCCGGCGTAGCCCCGGCGAGCGTCGCGTTTCTCTGCCGCCTGCAGCAGCATTTGGGCGCCCTGTGCTGAGGTGCCGCCACTGTGCTACCTGTGATTACCTACGCAAGCAGTAGCAGCCTTGCCTTGCTCCCCTGCGCTTCCACCTCCATCCTCGGAATCCACCTGCCCTCATCATCATCTCAAGCTCATCGACGAAACCTCGACAGCCCATCGGATCTGAGGTCTACCGGTTTCTTCCACCATACACACATAGAAGCCATTTGCACAGTCTTACTGAGCTCCAGGAGCTTCCCGTAGCAAGATGGTACGCAATACTGTCCAAAACATCGTGGCCTTGATCTAACAGCTACGCAGGGTCAAAACCAGTCAGGAATGGGTGGCGGAGGCGATGGAAAGGACGACAAGGATAAGAAGGTACGCCATTTCGGAGGGAAAGAAAAATTCCAAGTCTTCACGAGCTGATTGGCGATGCAGAAGGAGAAGCCCAAGTACGAGCCTCCCCCACGCCCTACCACCAGAGTCGGCCGCAAGAAGAGAAAGGCGGCCGGTACCAGCGCCGCCGCGAAGCTCCCCGCCGTCTTCCCTACCAGCCGATGCAAACTCCGCCTCCTACGAATGCAGCGAATCCATGACCACTTGATTCTCGAAGAGGAATACGTCGAAAACCAGGAGCGTCTTCGCCGGGCCAAGGCCGCCAAGGAGGGTGCCGCTATCGGACCTGAGGGCGATGTCGACCGCATGGCCGACGAGCGCGGTCGTGTCGACGATATGCGCGGCAGCCCTATGGGTGTCGGTACGTTGGAGGAGATGATTGACGATGATCACGCCATCGTGAGTAGCACAACGGGCCCCGAGTACTACGTCAGCATCATGAGCTTCGTCGACAAGGACCTGTTGGAGCCCGGCGCCAGCGTGCTTCTGCACCACAAGAGCGTTAGCATTGTCGGTGTTCTCACCGACGACGCCGACCCGCTTGTCAGTGTGATGAAGCTCGACAAGGCACCGACCGAGTCATACGCCGATATTGGTGGTTTGGAGCAGCAGATCCAGGAGGTCAGAGAGTCGGTCGAGCTGCCTCTGCTGCATCCCGAGCTGTACGAAGAGATGGGTATCAAGCCGCCCAAGGGTGTCATCCTTTACGGTGCTCCCGGTACAGGAAAGACGTTGCTTGCCAAGGCCGTCGCCAACCAAACCTCGGCCACGTTCCTGCGTATCGTGGGAAGTGAGCTGATTCAGAAGTATCTTGGTGACGGTCCTCGCCTCGTCCGTCAGCTGTTCCAGGTATGTTCGTAGCCTTGCTATTCTAGTTCATCACTGACAATCCCAGGTCGCCGGCGAGAACGCCCCCTCGATCGTTTTCATCGACGAAATCGATGCCATCGGCACGAAGCGTTACGACTCGACCTCGGGCGGTGAGCGTGAAGTCCAGCGAACCATGCTGGAGCTTCTCAATCAACTCGACGGTTTCGATGACCGTGGTGACGTAAAGGTTATCATGGCCACCAACAAGATCGAAACGCTCGACCCCGCCCTGATCCGTCCCGGCCGTATCGACCGAAAGATCCTCTTCGAGAA
This sequence comes from Colletotrichum graminicola M1.001, assembly GCF_000149035.1. Lineage (NCBI taxonomy): Eukaryota > Fungi > Ascomycota > Sordariomycetes > Glomerellales > Glomerellaceae > Colletotrichum > Colletotrichum graminicola. The sequence goes on from NW_007361007.1 coordinate 484,752, forward strand.
CCCCGACCAAAACACTAAGCGCAAGATCTTCACCCTCCACACATCCAAGATGTCGCTCAACGACGACGTGGACCTGGAGGAGTTCATCTCGCAGAAGGATGACCTCTCCGGTGCGGACATCAAGGCCATCTGCTCCGAGGCCGGTCTGCTTGCCCTCCGTGAGCGCCGCATGCGTGTACAGATGGCCGACTTCCGGTCCGCCAGAGAGAGGGTCCTTCGCACCAAGCAGGAGAGTGAGCCTGAGGGCTTGTACTTGTAGTTGAGTGTACGACGACCTGACGGGGATAGGGCTAGACGGGGCTACGATAGATAATGGCAAGACAAGCCTTGACATTGACTTGGCATTGATTAACGACATTAACTTGGGTCGGCTGCGCATGCTTCTGCGAACGAGTGTGATTACTGTATGAGACAAGCTAATGATGGCGGGTCCAAGAGTTTGTTGCCAGGGACAGGGTTGCCTAGTTCAGGGTCCAGCCAAGACATGCTTGAGATTAGCGATGATTGCAACTATATTAAGCATCGAGAGAGACCTACTGACTCTACTTGGGATGCAGACTGATGCCAAGCGCATGACAGCCTCCCGACAGTCCCCGCGCCGGTGGCGATGTTGGATGGGAAAATGGTTCTTAGTCAGACCTCCTGAGCCCCCCCCGCACCTGGGGAGGAAGGATGCCGCTGTCTCTGAGACGAGTATTACCTACTAGCTCGCAGGCAGACGTCGTGACAATCCTTGCAAGACGCAGTAGCCCATCTTGCTTGTCTAGATGAACCTTCCTGTCATGGGAAACTGGCCACCGCTCAGACTCGGCTGGATCCGGAAGGGGGAGAAGGGGTTCACAAGGAGATCCCTGGCCGAGGAGGCGAAGTTTCCGAAGCTTAGTTGTTGGTGGGAGGGGCAGCTCCCCGCACTCAGACTGGACTTCGTGGCTTGGATATTGTTTGGAGTGATGAGATGAAATTAATTACATTTTCGTGGTGGGGTGGTTGGGGAGAGGGGGGAAGGGGAGGGGGGGACTAGTTGGACAACCTGTCTGTCAAGCGGCTTTCATACTTGGAATCCTCCGTCCGTTGCGCAGAACTTCAGGCGTTCGTTCGTTCACTCAGCTCGTCCGGCGAAGCCTCTCCTTGGCTTCCACAACAGGCATCCCGCCATTCTTGCTCCCGTTCGTGACGCCCTCCTCGCCGCCGTAATTCGACCGGAACGGCGGGGCGACACGAGGTGTGTACGCCGGCGCAGCCTCCTCCTCCTCGTCCTCCTCCGGCGGCGGCGGGGTCAGGTTCCCGGGCGGCCCCATCAAGGCCAGCTCCCTCGCGATGTCCGGGTCCATGGCGTAGCGCCCCTCGAGCGCGACCAGCGCCTGCCACAGCGGCAGCGACCCCTCGGGCCACTCGGCCTGGGTCTGCAGGATCTTGCGCGCTGAGATGCGGCGGTCGCCGTACGCGACGGCGTTGCAGTCGTGGCGCGCGAGGATGATGGTGCCGTCGACCTGCACGCCGGCCCAGAGGCCGCGGGACTTCATGTAGCTGTACATGGGCCGCGAGGTCCTCGACGCGGCGGCCTCGACGGCGGCGCCCGTGCCGACGGGGCCGATTGGCGACCGAGGACTCTGCGCCTGGACGCGGGTAATGATTTTGATCCTGCTTGGCCGGTTACCTCCTTCGGCCCCCGTACATATCGATATGCATACCTCGCTTTACATAAAATATAGTTTGCAGAAACACACATACAAAAAACTAATTAGGGTGCAGCCGGCAGCATCCTGCTTCATATTTCGGTTGCAAAGCAAGAAACTGTTCATAAGATTGGGCATCATTGTTAATACTGAGTACACTAAGGGATTTATTTCGGGGGGACCATACAAGTAGCGCCCAACTTACGTTACCAGGCCTGCTAAAGCGTGATGCTGGAACTAGACATGCGAGCAGCGTAGCACTCACTACATGGATGTCTCCCGCTATGACTATTCTACAGCTAATTGGAGTCTGGTGCCGTCGGATCAACGGCGGACATCGGGGAACGGGACTGTTGAAGGGATCGTGTGACCGTCTAACTAGGTCGCCGTTAAGCGGACAATCGGTCTTGGTAAGCGTTATGCTCGCTGTTGGCCAAGTTCCGCGCTAAGCTAGGCAAATTACCCGCCCCAGGGTATGCAAGTCAGGAGTTCTCGATTCAACGTTGTTAATCGGGGAATGTGTGTCGTCTTCAGAAAATAAGCTATCCAATTTTGGAACCACTATTATTTTACCTGAATACGAACGGGGATGCGTAGTTCTGCATAGACCAGAAGCGATCATTCCGCTGACCTGCGTAGACTGCTATGAGTCCGGTCAGTATATGCGCCACTTTATTTCTGAATGTGTTCGTAGTGACTCCAACTCAGACGGCGGTCATACCAGATAAAACCAGGATGGTTAGATAAAATCGACAAAAAAAGCCAACTGTGGAAGTAGTCCATGCTGCTTCACTAGGACGAGGACGCACTCGTAGATATCGAGGCCGAACATGAGGCCGGCGCCGAGCGTGGAGACGACAAAGGTCGAGGGCGGGGACCAGGTGCCGTCCGGGCGCCGGGCGACGACGAGGCCGGAGCCGGCGGCGAGGGAGCCCATGTAGGCGCCCGCGCGGAGGGTGTTGAAGATGGCGAGGCCGGCGCAGTGGGCGAGGACCTGGTGGGGGATGGCGACGAGGGCGCGGCGGGTGACGCCGAAGGGGTGGAAGGGCTCGTCGCCGCCCAAGGAGGTGGCGGCCGGGTCCGCGGGGTCGCCGCCGAGGGACTCGTCGGTGAAGGACTGGAGGATCCGGGCGGCCTTGGCACACTCGCGGGGCATGGTCTGCGGGAACCACCCCTCGGCGCCGATGAGGTTGGCGGCCCTGTTGAAGGGAACCCCGGCGGCGGTGGTGATCTTGTGGATGTGGGCGCCGATGCCGCGGCCGGGCGGTTTGGCGGCGGGGGGCGCGTTGGGGTCGGCCGGCCTAAAGCGCAGCGTGGAGAGCGTGCGGGAGAGGGAGAGGCGCCGGGAGGACGAGGAAGAAGACGACGTGTCCGGGGACGAGTGGACGGACTGGGACTCGGCTTCCCCGGCCGCGGCGGGCTGGCGTTTATGCCGGAAGGTCATGACGAGTCGTTTGGGGGGCGGGGGCGGGAGTGTTTAGGTCTGATACGTGCTATGCTGAAGTCTGGTATAAAGCGGTTGAGGGTGCTGGAATATGGGCAACCAAAGGGGGGTATCGTTTTCTAGCTTTGACTTGATAGCTCTGCCGGGCTAGAGGAGAGGGTGAGATGGGCCCTTGGCCAGAGGCAAAGCTCGCGACGCATGATATATAACAGCTTGTGAGTCCAAGCACATCTCTCTGCTGAGAGGGCGGCAACCAAGGATCTACCCAAACCAAACACCCCCGTGGAAGACTAGGGTGGCGTCGCGGTTGCAAAATGCGGGAGGAGGTCACGGAAGTCTCGCCCGGTGAGGGTTGTCCAAGTTGGCGAACTCAAAACGGCCGTGATATGAGATCGGTACGCCAATGAGGCTTGTTCCGAGAGCTGGAAAAGAAAGAAATTTGGAGGGCGAAGGGCGAGTTTCCAGCAGAGGCGAGGTCCCGCACGAAGATGATGCTGAGAAGCATCAATCATCCCATGTTGGTGACAAGGGAAAGCTTGTGCATGTCCTTTGGTTTCATGTCGTATCCTACCTTGATGGGGAAAAGCAAATGACCATAAGACTCGAGATGGGGGGGAGGGGATGGGAATCGGAGCTGTTCGCCGTCCCCAATAGGAAAGGGACTGACGGATCAGGAGGGGGGGGGAGGGAAGGTCGTCAAGTCTCGTGTGGCGCAGTCTGTCGTGAAGAGAAAAACAAAAGGGGGTTTGAAGGTGCAGAGAGTTTGAGTCCTGTTCAAATACGCGTAAGTGCAGTCGCGGTCTTTTGTTGATGTATCGACGGTGTGCCTCTTCCCGACGAGTCTCAGAGCTGGGGAGGGAGCTTCCGTTTGACTTTTTGGTCCGGCAGTTGATGATGCCCGAGACGGTGTGGTGTGGGAGTAAGTGGCGAGAGGCCGAAAGCATGGTTGTTTAATGAATAATCATGTGTGGGAATCGGCGTTGGTCGTGATGTTTCCTCAACGCTTCCAGGACGAGTCAAGGTGAAGAAATGCCAATGGGGTCCAATCGCCCGGGGTTGGTTGCGCGTGTCGTTGGCCTTTCTCGGTGTATCGATGTGGTTGTAGACGAGCATCTCTTGGTCTCCGGTTGCGCTATCTTGGGGTCAACGGAGGTAACAACGTCCCAGCCAATTTCTACAGGAATCTGTCACGGTGGAAAGGCAGAAGGGAGGGGAGGCGGGAGACTACACCAAGCATTTCGATGGACGACGGTTATACTTTGAGCAAACACGAGCATCAGATACTGCACGTGTTAGTTGGCCAACCGGTTCAGACACTGCTGAGACTACAAACAGAGTCAACGACCGTAGTAGCTAACACGATGGATATAATTCATCGGGCAAGTTGCATCGCATCGCGTCGCGTCGGGATTCTGGTCCCGTTCAAGTCATGGTTTGGTCGTTGCTCCAACCACCAGTATCTAACGCGATGGAGTTGAAAAGGGCATGGTTTCTTCGAGAGCATCCACCAAGAGTACGGGTAGTTAGCGAATATCTACCTAGGTAGGCAACCACTTCAAGACAAGACTGTATATATGTATATGTATATATAAATAGCCCAAGCCACGCCCAAAGCTCACTAATAAAACACACGCACGTTGCCCGGAAAAAAGACATGTATCTGCTGTGAGCCACTAGAACCTGGAACCCTGGTCCGCCCTAGCCACAACACCACTTTAGCCTAGTGCATGTGGCTGATGTGGCGAAGCTGCTGAAGCAGCACAGTTACGCAGTACACCAACTGGCCCGTCGCCATTGGGCACAGGCATGAGTCGTTCCACATGCTACGCTAGCCGTCTTCTAGCCTATTATGAGACCATTCTATCAACATTCGTTTCGATCGTCTCTATGGCTCAGTCGGTAGAGCGTTGGTCTCATATTCCATCAATATGACCCTGCCTTCAGGTCGGGATATCCAAAGGTCGCAAGTTCGAGCCTTGCTAGGGACAAGTTCTTTTGCTCTCATGGACGGACGTCTTCTTTTTTTTTTTCTTCTCTTTTCTCCATTCGTTTCACCCGCTGCCTTAAAACCATCACCACCGAACCTTGCAATCCCGTCTTTATGCATATCAATCCATATAGGTACACACACCCCCATTTTATCTACCTCATTGCTCCATTACTCCCGCGTCGAGGTGAACTCCGTTAGGCGAAACCGCCAAGGCGAGAACCATGAAAAATATCGTGCCAACAAGTACAAGATACAAAAAAGAAGAGAAAAAGTTACATTTTGGGGGTACATGCACTGGCAGGCTGGTCTTCCTTTTATACTGTTGTTCCTCGAATGCCCACATAGTCTGTAGCCAAAACCAAGCGGTCTTGAATCCACATCCCCCGACTTTCTGTGAATTTTCGACACAGCGCTCGCTCGCTTGCGAGTCAAGAGACCCAACGCTATTCTGCACGCTAGGCACGGACTGCGACCCTAGCGTGGCTGTTGATGCGATACATCGGTTATAAGGGCCATGGCGCCGACAAGGCTTGCTTTCGACACCTCCTTGGAGCGACGCAAGACGCGTAGATGACTTCGACCAGGACCTCCAGGGGTATCATGCGACTGGGATACGATGTTGCTCCTGATGTCTGCTTCTCTCGGGCAACGGAGCCAATGCAATCTTTGTAATCGCCGGGGTGGCCGATGGGCCTTTTTCTGCAAGCCAGAGGCCGGCAAACCTCTCGGAAACGCGGTAATGTTACCTGCATCTTGAGACGGTTCAAGAAGATGAATAATAATATGAAACGCTGTCATGGTTCACGAAGGCGGTTCCCTTGATTTAAAAAGAAAGTCCAGGTTAAAGTTGACGACGGGGAGCTGCGGCCTTGGGAGGGCCTCGACCGGCACGGGTTTAAACGGTGCGACTCTTCGGATGTCAGTGCCATCTCGAATACACCCCAGCGGCCACTGGATCCATTCCCTCCACGGCTCCTGAATGGCCTTCTCCAAGCTCGAAGCAACGTTGCTGCCCCATCCGCAAAGATACCACATGTCCCGCTCAAGAGCGTGAACCAGCGCTGCGTAGTACATGAGGATGACGAGGGCCATCGGGTGGTTTTGGCTGATGAGCTCGAGGAACGACTGGGGGAGGGAGATGGCCCACCGCCAGACCAGCCCGGACCTATGCTGAGGCATGGAGACGGCCGTGGAAGTGATCTTAAGACCCTCAAGAGCTGACTGACAGGTCGTAGTATCTTCCGAGGGTGCCATGCTGCGTGTGAGGTTGATAAGGTCGTCAATCTTGGCCGAGAAATTCCCTGCTACGGCGGGCTCAACGCCGCCTTGGTAAAGCCAGCGTGCCAGTGGCCCGTTGGATATACGTTTGTGAGCGAACGGCAGAGCAAGTATGCTCTGGATTCCTGAAGGGAGGCGTAACGTTAGTGAGCACCGGGGTTTATAGAAGCAGCAGCGACTCACCTTGCAGCAGAATGAAGGACTGAGCAACGTCCCTGGGGACGATGGGTCCGCTCGGGTTGGCGATGAAGTAGGTGTTGAGAATGAAGATGCATATAGCGTGTAGCACGTATGCGTCGGCATTCTTCTCATCGATCTCGGCCAAGCCTGGCGAGAACTTGCCGAGGGCGACATTTTGATGGCGGGCCGATATGGTGGCGTACTCGACCCTCTTTTCAGGGTAACAGTGGGCGACATGAATGGCTGATACGGCCAAGATACCGTGGAGAAGGAAGTCCTAGATGAGTCAGCCGAGAGAGACCACGACCGGCGGCGAAAAGGGGGGCTGGTCTACGTTGGCAAAGGCGATTTGGGGCACTGTTGTCGTCCAGAGATGCACAAAATCTGGGTTCTCGGAGATGGTGTGTGCCGTGTTGGAAGTAAAGTGGTGAACGAGTTGCATGTCGATCATCCAGTCGGTCCTCGAGACGCCCTGAGCATCACGGGACTCGCCCTGGGTGGCGGTCGAGTCATGAGCTGGTTCGGAGAAGCTGTGCCGTTCAGTATGATGAAGAGCATCCACCTCGGCCGAGAATTCGGAGAGCAAGCCCTGGATGGCAGCTACCTTTTCCTTCAACGAGGAGAGCTGTGGCGGAGAGGTCTCCGGGCGGCTTTCAGGGCGGCTGGTTGTCGACGCCTCGCCAACACTATCAGGGGTCGCCGTGTTGGCGGCCTCGAGAGTCGACTTGGGCGACGGCTCGCTGACGGGCAGCAGATGAGCTGAAAAAGGCGTCATAATGAGGCTGCACTGGACGTCGTGCCGCGCGCAGTTGCGACAAGGGCGACTCTCATCGCACTGGATGTGTGGTCAGTGGCATGCTCTGTGTGTACTCCAACGCTTGTTTGGCCGACCTAGTAGTCGGGCGCTAAACTCCCATCCAGGGCCAGGGCTCGACGATGGATGTACTAAGCCCAAACGTAACTCACCTTGACGCGACGCTTCTTGCACTGCTGGCAGCCATTCCGCGACTTCTTGTGGCCTATACGAGTGCCGCGCACAGCGGGCGAGGCGGCCTTGGGCCGGTGGTTGCTGCTCTCCAGGGCCGCCACCTCATTCTTGAGCGAAGCCGTCTGTGGCGTGCCGTTCATCGCATCGAGGTGACTAGGTAGGTAGGTAGGTAGGTAGGCAGGTAGGTACACTACAGCGGCTGTCACTTGGAGGAGCAAAGTGAAGTGGAAAGTTGTGTCCTAGTGGCGTGACGGATCGAAACAAGCGGTCCCAGAACAAATGGCATGGGGCTCAGCCGAGATGCTAGCTCCTCAAAGGCCTTATTTGATGCCCGTATCTCATACTGCCATATCCTGTTTTGCTTTTCTGCACGTGAATATGGCAACACCAAACGTCGCACGCCGCACGGGACTTGTTCGCGCCGCGCCGATTGTGGTCTCGGTAGACACCAACCCAGAGACCCACGCACCTCACCTGCAGCGGTCGAGGCAGTACACTCGCTGTGTAACGCAAGCCGGGGTAATTGGGGTGGATCGGATGCCGATTGGTGAATTCGGCTCAGTCGATATTGAGTGGATTTGGAAGATGGGAAGGCAGGATTACCTATGTATCCGTACACTGGAGTGCAGTGTAAAAGGTGTCAGCCAGGGAGGGGAGCTTGGCACCATTATTCCAATTCCTGGTCAGCCCAGCGTCTCCACGTGACGTGGGCATTGAATTCCTGAAACGGCGACGGACGGGTCTATAGCGGGTAGGAACGTCGTTTCTCGGTTCGGTCCTCGGATTTGGGCACGGATCGCGTATTGAGGAGAATGGACCGTGCAGCGATCCGTGCTTTTCGTGTGAGGTAGGAAGGTACGTATCGGTGAGGGATGGCTGGTGCTCTGATATCTGTGGCTTCAATTTGCCACACGCCACATGTCCCTCCCATCAGGTAGTCAGAGGTAGGTAGGTGCGGAGGTATAGAGGTACAGAAGTACAGACGGGTACGTACTGCCTACCTCGGTTTGCAAGTCCGCAGTACGTACCTGATAGGTCGGCAGGTAGGTACCTAGGTAGGTAATCAAGCTGAACGCAGGCACGTCAAGCTAAATTACGACTTGCATGACGCGCTCTCCTGCGGAGCGCGGCTTCCCACTTCCTGGGCTGAAAGGGACCTACCTGGGAAGGAAGGAACCTGGGGGGGGAATCTAGGAATGGGGAGGGGAGGGGAGGGGAGGGGGAAAGCGCGAAGGCAAGCTCCGATCCCTTTTTTGGCTGTGTTTTCTCCTTTCATTTTCCAGTCGACGATGAGCGTCAAACGTCAGCATTAGAAGCCAACACCAAACAGCACCAAGCAGCTCCATTCTCGCCCGCCCGCTCGTGCATTCTCCATCACTCGCTTGTCACCAGTCTGCCGATCGCCGCTTGCCGTCTACCGACCTACCTACCTACCTACCTACCTAGTGTAGGTACCGACCGGTAGTCGCCCCTCTGCCCCTCCTTCAACTTCCTTCGATCCGATCTCCCTTGGCCGTGCGACCCGTCATTGGGAGGTACCGGTATGGTGACATCCCTTGGATTCGAAAGCGGCGTCCATTTGATTAAAGACGAGATCCCCCAGCCACGACGTATTGAATCCCGCTCATCCCCCCTGTTCTGTCTGTATTCCCCCTCTCTGCAATATTCCTGTCGCGCACTTCATCCATCATCAACATCAACCCCCTATTATACCTAAACCCAATATGGCGTCGCACAACACCAACTACAGCGATATCAAGGCCTCGGCCAAGGAGAACGCTGCCGGAGTCTACGCTTACAGCCAGCGCCAGATCGACCGTGTCGTCAGTCAAGATACCCGGCAGAAAGCCTACGACAGTGCCTACAATCTTGCCCAGGACCAGCCCTTCCTCTTCGTACGTCTGACCGCCGATTGACGCTCCTCCCTTGGGACCCTGTTCGTTGCTGACGTGCGTGCTGTATACAGGCTTTCCTTCTCGTCCAGCTCATCTTCTCCTTCCTTCCTACCCTCGTCTTCGTCTCCTTCGCTTTCTCGACTGTCGCCTTTGCCTTCGGCGTTGCTGTCGTCTTCTCGCTCTTCTGGATTAGCATTGCTCTTCTTGTCCTCGTCCCGACCCTCTTCTTTACCTGCTCCATCGCCGTCCTCGTCTGGGTCTGGGCCGCCGGCAGCTTTGTAGTGGCCAAGCGCTTATACGAGATTTCACCCATCCGTGCCACGGGCGACCTGGAGATGCACGTGCCCAACGGGAAGACGTACGCCGTCACCAAGCACGAGGACGGTGTTGATGTCCACCCGCACAACTAAACTGGGTTATCGTCCATGATGTAGATCTGTTGGCCCTATGGCAGTCAAGGGTACGGTATGGGATGGCGCTGGATTTGGCAGGATACCCGGAATACGCTCTATTAAAACGAATGAATGGCTGGGCACGGCGAAGGCTTACAAGTGTTGCCGGTATTGCTGCGATGCCCATTTAGTATTTCTCAATATAAGTATTGTTTCGAATGTTACCTGCATGTGGCGTATTTGGAGACGCTCTCGTCCTACTAAACAGCTGACGTGGACTATTTTGGCCAAGCAGAAACACAATGGTATTCCATTGCAAAAGGAGTATAGTCTCCGATATCATCACCAACACGCCTGTTGATGCAATGAGATAATTGCTTGGATCCGAATGTTGAATCAAAGGACCCAAAAACACCGTCGTTCCCAGCCTGGCTTCTTTGGTTTCCTGTGTCCAACATTGGTGTTGTGGCCCGATGACCCTCACCCCAGAACCGGTCTCGGGTCGGCCACTTCGAGAATCTTGATGCCGGCTTCTTTCAGAATGTTGACGGCATCCTTGACGACTGCCGTCCAGCTATGGTATTTGATACTGGATGGAGTCATACCAAGCACACAACCTTAAACGTGAGCTTAAGATCCCAGCGCCTGGTCTTCTTTCCGGGGCCGAACATCAAAGACTAAAATGGAGCCAGCCGAGATAACTACTTAGCCAAATAATACAGAAAGAGTTTGAGTTCATTAAAGCATAAGCCATATGAGAATATAAACAGGTTTTTTTTTTTTTTTTTTTTTTTTTTTTTACCTACTAGATAGACCCTTGGGATCGATTACCTTTTAAATAAGAAAGATGCAATGCTGCAAAATCAAACAGATAGGAGATTGATGGATAGCGGCAAAACAAAAAGGGAATGCCAACACTGTGGATCGAACACAGGATCCCCGCATTACAAGTGCGATGCCTTACCACTTGGCCATGCTGGCAAATTGGATGAAAGCCATCTCGAAAATTGCAAATATGTATCTGAATTTAGACATGATGTATTGTGCCTTTCCGATTTCTCTTTGCTAAACAATGCGTTCAGTTGTGTCTTCTTTCTGGAATACAGAGGCATGTGTTGGAATTAGTCGGATTTGGTTTCTACCTGTTGCTGGTGCAATCCAGCACAGACGCATAACTCTCATAAAAGTCCATAGAGTAGCGTAGATCATTCGCCATCTCGCACCTGTAGGAACGCTGGGCTTCTATTGGCTCTGGCTAAGCAGCGATTCGTTAACATCTCGCTCCCCCAGGCCAGCCTTTCAGGTAGTTATTAACACGGGACACCACTCTACTTCTACTAGCTTCGTATAAATACCACATTGAACTGTTCACCGCCAGCCTTGAGCATGAGCGAAACCGCCGAACCGCTAGGTCAACAATCTCTTTTTCGAGCGACCAAGCTGACCCGGTGGAGTTGCCTCCCGTACTGCTTTATCGGTACTTGAGTTCAGTCGACCGACCAGCATCAGAAATATTTTGATTGATTTCGAGCCAGATGTCCAACGGAATACGACATTGCAGAGTTCAACAAGCAGCCAAGCTGCGGGTTGGCAAGTGATCAATCAAACGGGGCGCGGTATTTATGTCTGCGACATAATATTTGCCAAACCTCTGTAATGATACTGCTGCACTCACTCCACTAAACAGTGAATCCCATCTGCAATGCCATATGCTTATCCGCGCTGATGAGGTTGGTGTGGGGATACCTTGATGCTTGTCTTGCCCCTGACTCTTGCAGGGTTGTAAAAAAAAAATATCTACACCAGGATCCGGTTTAGATCCCAATCCGTTGCTCATTCAAAGAAACCCAATCAATGTACGTACGGACTATTGCTGTGACCTTTGTGGCTTGTTTTCGCCCTGTTCAGACGTGGTAGTATGCTTTGATATTACTTCAGTATGATGTTATTGACCAACATATCCGTACTATAAGAGCATGCGCAGCCAGAATATCAAGATTTCTGGAGACACGAGCATTGACGAACCCTTTCCCCAGACTTGAAGTGGTTTAGTCTTTAACACCCCCCAGCTCCATAAAGCGGTTTCTCGGCGTCCCGCGGACATGCGCTCACCGCCTTGCGAAGCGATATAGGTTCCAACAGCTCAGTCGGCAGAGTGCCCCTTGGGCGCCGGGATATTACCTCCCACTTTAAGCGACATGCCCTCTTAAAAGACTTTTCTCAACAACACAGTACTTATTGTAGATAACATTCTCTTAACTACCTTGGACCCTGCTGGCGTCTGTTTTGAAGCGTTAAGCTTTGCCTAAACTGACTTACTGCCTGGGTCCCTGAATCGATGATGACGAATAAACTCAACGTCGATATCGCGTCTGCAGAGGGCGCTATTGTCACGGTGAAGCCTTCCAGAACCATGCGCACGGAGAAGAAAAGGGGCGAGGGATGCCAGTCGAAGACACTGGCTCAATGGCTGTTCAATCACCAATTGGGTATGCTGAAAGGAGCTGGTGGGCTCTACCGCCGCTGCCTCCCAACCCACGTTGAGCCAATGCTTACAAGACCTCATCGTATCTGAACAGGGCTCACCTCCTATGCCGTCACCCCTCTACTCATCGCCCATCTTTGCATCCCCAGTGCGCGTCCACACACCTCAAAGTTCCTAGGGCTCTTATACTACAACCCGGCCACGGGTAAGTATGGAGCGGGACATGATGACCTCTACTTTGTCGCATTCTGTGTCATGCTTGCTATTGGCATCCGCGCGGCCTTTATGTAACACATCCTTGCGCCCCTTGGCAGGCATTGGGGTATATTGAAGAAGAAGGACGCCACCTGCTTCTCTGAACAGGGCTGGATGCTGGCCTATTATAGCGTCGTTTGGCCACTTGGAATGGTACCGCGCGTTGCTCTTTATCTATGATTTAGGCGTTTCTTATGACTGACTGGCGCTCTAGTACCTCTACTGTAACTTGTCATACTTCCTTAGCTTGAAAGGGCTTTGGGCTGATTGGCTGAAAAGGGAACTTGATGGGCTGATGAAGGCCTACATCCTGATATAATGGGCGTATTGGGTGCAGCAAGTCGTTTCTGTGAATATTGAGGCCTGCTGTAAGGATTACTGGGAGATGATTGTTTACCACGCTATTACTATCTCCCTTATTGCTGCATGCTACGCCTACTACTAAACCTAAGTTAGCCACCTGATTTTAATCCTTATGGACGTTATAGAGCTGATCTTTCTGGTACGTCCAGAAGAAGAGGCACCCCCGTGCGACCCCCACTAACACCCGCTGCAGCTGGCCAAGTGTCTTAAGTACGTTGGCTTTACTACCCTTTGTGACGTGGTGTTTGGCGTGTTCCTCTGCGTGTGGGCCTGGACGCGTCACGTCTTCTATCTAATGGTCTGCTGGAGCGTCTACTACGATCTGCTGCGGAGCCTGGAACAGCTGTGCTTCTGGGGCGCTGCGGAAGACGTTGTAGGTCCTTTTTAGCCCCCGGAGGAAGGCTGGTCCCACCTTATTGAGCCGTTCGTAGACCCTAAGGGCACAGTGTGCATGACTAACGGCATCACGAAGGGGTTCCTGACCTTCCTCCTTGCTCTTGAGGTCGTCATCTGCGTCTGGTCTTTCCTCATTATTTGGGTAATAATCCGTGTGTTGAAAGGGGCCTCTGCCGAAGATGTCAGGAGCGATGTTGAGGAGGAAGAGGAAGAGGAGGAGGTGCAAGTCGTGGAAGACGTCGGCGTAGATTCCATTGACTTGAAGGCCTGGGAACGCCGCACCGCCAAAAGGACATCCGGCTTGAGGGCGAGTGGCGTCAGTATTCATCTTAGTCAAAGTGACCGGAAGGAATTGCTCAACAGAATCGGCTGTGAGAAGCAGATTGAGTAACGGAATAAGAGCAGTGGTCGTTATTTTCATTGGGTGATTAGGCAAAAGTCACATAGGGTATTATTATACTATCTATTAATTCCAGAGCGTCCATTCCTTTGAAGGTCTGGGAAGAACCACGCTCATTTGCAGATATCAGTTCACTTGAGCAGGTCAAGGCACCGCAAGAGATGCGAGAGGAAACAACACGGACTCACCAACTTTTTGCTGCCCTGGCAGATACACTGCGCTCGGTCTAAGTCAGCTTTCTCTGACTTGAGAGGGATGCTCATAACTATAAGGAATCAATGGCAGGTCTCCACAGCAACCTAGGGTAGATGATGAGTTGCAAGAGCTTCTCAGAGGCAATGTCGATGGCCTTTATATACCTTAGCCACTTAACAGGATGGCGCAACTCGAAGGATTGAGGTTGAAGACAGATGGATATGTTGAGATGGATATGTTGAGCCGAATTCTTGTTGGCCATATGCTCTTTGGAAGGATTGCGCCGTAATGCTATTCAAATAGGGATAATCTACTCATTCACCAGAGCAGAGGGTTCTACCACAAACATCCCAGCACCTCCCGTTGGCCGTCACGAAGATAGTCTCACTTACAAACCCCACCGAATTCTTGTCAATGTAGATTTAGAGCTCATACTAACTTGATAAACATCTGAGTTGGCCACAAGTCCGTTCGGTTCATTTTGTCTTCACTCAGTTCACCGGGTGAAAATTATTCAATGAAATGTGATGTTTTTCTTCCCGTATCCCGGGGAGCCACTTCAGGTGGATCTACAAGGGTACCGATCCATGAACTAATAGCCATCTGGATCTTGGGACGATATGATTTGCAAGTCAAGACTAGGGGTTGCGTAACGATCCACTTCGTTGTCTGCACAAGCAACGAGATAGAACAACTCTATTGCCTTCTCAGTCGAAAGGGAAAATAACTTCAAGTGAGCTGCTCGGACTATGATGGTGGATTGGGTGTGTACAGTGATTGGAAAAGGTTCAAAGACCATCAACTACCTTGAATATAAAGTAACTTCACCTCGGGAAGGACATCGAAGAGTTGTCTTGCCTTCTCATTCCTCCTCAGCAGGAGCCTCGTCTTCGTACTCTTCGCCGTACTCGTCATCCATGCCTGCATCCTGGTACTGCTGGTACTCGGATACCAGATCGTTCATGTTAGACTCGGCCTCAGTGAATTCCATCTCATCCATGCCCTCTCCAGTGTACCAATGCAAGAAAGCCTTTCTCCGGAACATGAGGCTGAACTGGTCGCCGACTCTGCGGAAACTGTTCTGGATTGCGGTGGAGTTTCCAATGAACGTCGATGATACGTCCAGTCCCTTGGGCGGCACAGAGCAATGAGCAGTCTGGATGTTATTCGGGATCCACTCCACGAAGTTGGCTGAGTTCTTGTTCTTGATGGCCTGGATCTGTTCCTCGACCTGCTTCATGGACACCTTTCCACGGCTAAAGGTACGTTAGCAAAGAATTCATCAAGCGACATGAGGGGACCAACTCACAACATGGTGGAGCAAGTCAAGAAGCGTCCGTCACGGAAATCAGACGCCAACATGACGTTCTTCGGGTCGAACATCTGCTGCGTGAGCTCGGCGATACCCAGGTTTGAGAAGGAGGCCGAGGAGGTGAGCGGCGCGAATCCGACGGTGAAGAAGTGAAGTCTGGGGAAGGGGACGAGGTTCACGGCCAGCTTGCGGAGGTCGGCGTTCAATTGCCCCGGGAAGCGGAAGCCCGTCGTCAAGCCGGACATGACCCTGGACACCAGGTGGTTGAGATGTCCGTAGGACGGGTGCGCTTGCTTCAGGGTGCGGCGGCAGATATCATACAGGGCCTCGTTGTCGATACAGAACGTCTCGTCCGAGTTTTCGACGAGCTGATGAATCGACAAGGTCGCATTGTACGGCTCGACAACGACCTCAGAGACCTTGGCAGACGGCAGGACAGAGAAGGTCGCCATCATACGATCAGGGAATTCCTCGCGGACCTTTGCGATGAGGAGGGTGCCCATGCCAGAGCCGGTGCCGCCACCGAGGGAGTGCGTGATCTGGAAACCCTGCAGACTGTCGCAGGCTTCGGCTTCGCGGCGCACGACGTCGAGGACTTGGTCAACCAGCTCGGCGCCTTCGGTGTAGTGGCCCTTTGCCCAGTTGTTACCCGCGCCGGACTGTCCGTAGACCATGTTGTCGGGACGGAAGAAGTCACCAAGGGGACCGGAACGGATTGCATCCATGGTTGCGGGCTCAAGGTCAACCAGGACTGCACGAGGAACGTACTTTTGTTTGGCAGCCTGCATCGTGTCAGAAAGGAATAGGGAGAAGTGCGCGACGACTGTATCGAGTTACCTCGGTGAAGTAGACGCTCAGCCTCTCGGACTGCTGCTCATCAGAGCCGCGGAATCTATGAAAATGTCAACTTGACGCTCGATGAGCGAGGTGACGTCGCGTTACATGGCGGTGAGACTCACACTCCATCTTGATCAAGCCCGTGCTCGCCGTGAATGGTTTGCCTGGTAGTGACCAACATCAGTCTCATCTCTTGAAGGTGCATCGACGGTCCCATCCTCATACCAGAATGCTGTACCGACTTGGTTGCCCTACAGATTCTTCGTCAGTCAGGGCTCATCCATTCGGCAGCGAAAGATACGTACACATTGGCCGGTTTGGAGGTGTATCTGTTGGATCCCCGAGTCAGCTGAGAATCAATACCTCAATAGGTACGTGGACAAGGTACAACTCACAATCTCACGCATTATGAACTTTGGGAATGGTGTGGATTGTCAAAAGTTGATGGTGGAAAGCAGAGATTTTCCCCGCTACTCAAGACAGGTGGTCATCTTATAGATACATATGCCTGTAAATCACAACAAATCCCCTATCCAAGGACCGACAACTTATCGCTGCGTATCGGATAGGCCCGAGCAGAGTGTAACTTTGCGGTCTGGATTTCCAATCCCCACATGTTTGCGCATCGTTGAATGGCTGCCTTTCTGATTCGACGGCTGCCTACTCCGGCAGCACAGTTTTGCTTACTCTTTGGAAGAGAGAGTGATGGGTAGGGAGGGGAGGGGGATGGGAAAAGGAAAAAAGAAAGGGACCTATGGCTGATGCCCATTCTCTCGGAGGCGGCGCCCAAAAGAGACCAAGCTAGTCCGCGTTGAGTATATATCCACAGAAATGATTGGTACATGGATGCTCTGTTTTGCTTTGCTCAGAATTCTAGGCATCATGAATCAGGTTTGTATGGCCGTAACTGGGAGATTATTGCCTAGAGGCTTGGTAACACCTTGGACCAATGGGTTCGTTCCCCTGGATACACAGCTGCCTGGCTATGGTGTTGTTGTTGCACGGTTGCTAAGTGCTCTACTCATTGTTGCCCTTTGGGTTTCCAGTCCGTAACGCCGAGCCGGATCCCAACTGGTGTCCTTAGTGGACCAAGCCAAGGTGGCGCGATTTAAATCTCCCAAAACCCAGCACGCCATCCCAGCGCGCACACCCATGGTGACGCAGAGTCAGCACTTGGAGAGCTGGTGAGCTCCCAGGACAGGACGCAGCGTGTGCTTCCATTGTTGGCGGGCATTCGGCACGGGCGTACGGCCAACCTTCTACGGCCCGTAATGTGGGCAGGCCACATCGTCAGAAAGACGCCAGCTTTGTCGAGCTTCGTCCGCCGGGCCTTGTCCGAAGACGGTTTCGTCCGGGCTTTGTCCGAAGACGGCGTTAAACGCCACAAGACGAACCCAGTGCAGGACGGTCGACATGGGGCGGCCGGACCGAGGGCGGTGCATTTTACGCTAATTCGAAGAATAACCGTGGGGGCAGGAAGCTGCCATCACAAGAAAGAGTCTATTTGGGACGTTCGCCATACATCAAGGTTGATCTGCCTATTGAAAGTTTATTGTCGGACGAGGGAGAAATACCTAGGTATTAAGCGGACATGTGCGCTCCACTGACATGCCAGTGAGCGCAGGAGCACGTATGTAATGGATGCTGATCCATTCATTCTCGGAGGTGCTTACTACAACGCGACAATCCTTTTTGGTGGAAATGATTCAACCATGATGGCCGCTTGGAATGCGGGTGCATCGGCCCCTCTCAGGGGCATCGGGAATTCCATAGTCCTGGTGTCCAGTTTCATAATCTTGCGGCATGGATGAAGATAGCATGGGAGATAGAATGAAAGAGATAGATAGAATGAAAAGAGAGAGAGCGGGAGAGAGAAGGGGGGAGGTTGATGACATCGTGACCGGAAGCATCGCCCAGAAACAGCGCGTGGCGGATCGTTGGCCGGGAGCCGGCGGAAACAACAAAATAGGCCGGGGTGGATTCGTCAGTCTCCTTTGAGAAAGCCAAGAAAATTGTCTTGCGGATCGAAGAACTGGATAATGTGGCTTTCGCATCAAAGAAATTGGATGTGTCTCGAATCCAGTGATTGACGAAATCAGCATGCCTCCCAAGTCTGGACACCCTGCGTCCCGAAGAATGAAGGCAATGAGAAGATATATCAACATCGATCACACCCATGTCTTTTTCGTTTAACATGCTTCCTGTCTACAGCTTTGTTTGCAACACTATCATTGACGCATCCTTCTCTTCGTCTTTCAAGGGACGAAACGTTCCTCTTGGTCGCTATTGTACCTATTCGATTCGTCAGATATCCAGGTGATTCTGCGTATCCAGCCCTTCTTCGCCAATATGCACTTTCCCACGAGATCAGCAGCTAGTCTGGGCCTGATGGCTGCCCATGTCACAGCCATTGTGCTGCCCGGTTCTCTTGTCACTCTCGTCTCTACAGGTCTGCCCGTGACCATTACCGTCACCCCCTCAGTGACCGGTTTGCCCCTGACGGCATTGTTGAACTTATCGACATTACTGAACTCGACGGCATCATTGAACTCGACGGCATTGTTGAACTCGACGGCATTGTTGAACACAACATCATCATTAACCCAAACGGCACCAGCACAATCGACCGTCTCCATCAAGACCAAGACCTCGAGTACCCTGTCTACCGTTTTGCCCACTCCCACCACACCCCCGACTTCGGGTTTGACCGCCGACCAGCAGAAAGCTCTTGACCTTCACAACGCCTATAGAGCCCAGGTTGGTAATGGAGACTTGATTTGGGATGACGACCTTGCCAAGAGCGCTCAGAAATGGGCAAAATATCTTGCCGATTCCGGCCGCTTTGAGCATGACCAGAACACGGGTGGCCAGGGCGAAAATTTGGCCTATTTCCAAGGCGCCTCCGACCCCCCAAACTCCAAGGCTGTTCAGCTTTGGCTTGATGAGAAGTCTCTGTACGACGGAAAGCCCATCACGGACAAGCCAGGCGGGCCCAACTACCATACATACGGCCATTACAGTGAGTCCCTATGATGTTTCCATCAACTGAGATCGTGACTAACAGGACCACAGCTCAATGCATTTGGAAGTCTACCCAGAAGGTCGGCCTAGCTATCGCAAATTCCCCAGATGGCAAAACTTATGTGGTTGCTCGCTACTCCCCCCCCGGAAACTAGTAAGTCGATTCCGTACGCCCTGCGTTGGTACAATTGGTGTCTGACCGTCCTACAGCATGGGCCAAATGCCTTACTAGAAAAGCGTAGATGCTACGTCTTGAGCACGATAAAGCCACGCTATGGGCCGAATATATGGGGGAAGCGTAACAGGGATTTGGTTTAAGCTGGATATGCCTTCAATTCGTTTCTGAACTAATGGCGTCTTGATAGTGTTGCTTTTTTGAAGACCACTCCAAGGTCAACACGTTAGTGTTCCGATAGCAACTCATGACTTTTGGAAGACTCAAAGTACATGAATATATTCTGCAATGGCCCCATTATATCTAATGATAGCCTCAAGAGTACTGGCTTGGGGCCGAAACCCTATAACTTGAAATCTCCTCGTTACACCTATAAAATGGCATTTTAACTCAAGCAGCTCGTTTGGTCCTGAATTCTTATTCAACGTCGAGTTCTGGGCGGCGTGAGATGAACCTGCAGCAACAAGTCTGTCACATAATTTACAAGTTCACTTCTGGAGATGATCGGGTATTGAGTCCAAGTTCCGGGTCAGTTGCTTCCCGGACTCTTCAATAACCACAGCCGTATGTCTGCGGTTGGATATCTCAGATAACCTAGGCATCTAAGAACTTGGAGCGCACCTCTCTACAGGAAAACCAAAAAGAACACCACCGTTTTGAATAGCCTTTCTGAATTGAACGACCGACAGTTTCAAAGAAGGAATGCTGCTATGTCCGTCATAATGACAAGGGGTTTGAAGGCCATGGATCCACCTACTAGTATATGATAAATAGTACTGGATAAGAACATGAAAGCCACCTCAAATGGACATCTGACGTAGAATCTACTTATTATTTAAATCCAAACTTTCCCTGACTCTTTTCTACTCGAGCATTGATGCTTCAAGTGATTAATGCACGAGGGCTATCGAAACAGTCATCCCACTGATTACCCGGGGAAGCATAAAACCTCTCAAGAACTTCTTTCGCAGCCAACGGCAAGTATACACCCAGGTCCCGAGACGCTTCTTCCAGCCGACAGAAAAGGAAGGCCCGGAGCGTGGAACCGAGGCTCTTAGCTTCAAAACCAGCCACGATAATTGGCCAAGTTGCGCAGTGCTTCAGAATGTCCGAGGTAGCCGACGTTTTGAGGAGGGAGAATAGCCTGCCGGGGTGTATTTTTTTGACGGCTGCCCAACCCGCCGACGACGAGAACGCGCCAGCACTCTGCAGAGACGAAATACCAAACAGCACCACTGCGGACTGATAGATCTGAGCCATCATCAAATGCTCCTCCCGTAGTTTCTCCTTACTCTCCGACCAGGATTCTGGGGAGAAGTCTGTGATCTTCGTCAGGAGATCTTCCGCTTCTGGCTGAGTTGTCCCCTTGGCACCTTGACGCGAGGCAAGGAAGCGGAGGCGATTGATGTCGATGATGTCGATGAACAACTCTACAGGACATGGCAGATATGGGTAGTAGCCTATTTCAAATGTGTCGCGAATAAGAACCTTCATCTCGGAATTCAAGACGGGAGACATCTGATCATCTGCTGGGCTAGTCGTGTTGGCGAAATTTTCGATGCTACATACGTTGATTCACGTCAGGAAATGTTATGGGAATAGGAGGAGATTGTACCCATGAGAAATCCAGATAGTACCACGACTCACATCTTGCAGAAGAGGACCACAGCCTTCATATGGGGTACTTTGCGGCACAGGTCTTCCCAGCCGCCACGCAAAGCAACCAAGGCTGCAAAGCCATTTAAGTGAAATCGCCAGTTGGATGCCGTCGCAGACCCCATAAGCTACGGTGAAGGCATCAGCTTGTTGACTACACAGAATGTGAGAGAGGGGCAGATATCAATGCGTACATCACCATACATAAACACGACCACGCCGGACATTGTGAGATCGGAGGTTCGCCTGCGTTCATCCACAATTTCCTTGTTCAGGGCTTGGACTGCCGTGGAGCGATGTTGTATAGCCCTGGGTTTGACTTCGGCCACAAAGGGGTCGTGCTTCCTCGATATCATCCGTAACATGCGATGTTCGATAGCCATAGCAACCAGGGCGTGTTGTATGGGGGGCTGCATGTAGTGAACGTGCGTTACGGGTATAACCCATGGACTTTGACTCAACTGATTCAGGGATAAGTACGGGTATATTTGTTCGTTCCCTACAGTGAAGTCGCTGTTTGTCAGTATTCGTCTGATAGGTAATAAGCAACAGCTAAATTCCGTATCCCTCAAAAGTACATTATGCTTACGACAGGGGAGTCACTAACAGTACAAGGTAGCCTCAATAATGTCGCAGGTCTCGGTCCGAAATTCATACCCGGGAAAGATATGGACCAGTTCTTTCCCACTAGCGGGCTTTGTGACATCGACTTGACCATCCTGGGGGCGTCCATTGGCGGCGGATTCTTTATCGGGAAGCGCGCTTTTGCGGTTCCACGTCCGCGTCTTGACTTTGTTGGGAGCCAGCCAAGTCAGCGGCTTCTTGTCGTCGTACCCGGGACATACCATGCCGCTGATCTTGCATTTCGAGCAGACGGGACGTCCCGAGTCGCAGACCAACCGTCGACGTTGGCACTCCCAACACTGTCGCCTTTGACTGCCATTCGTCGTATGGGCGGGGGTCGTGGTGGCAGGACTCCGCTGATTTGATACGTACTTCGTCTCCATCATGCTCAAGCACGATCACTTGGACGCTTTGGGTTAATAGAGGTATGGGCTATCGAATGCGTAGTGCGCCGGTCCAGATGCTTAATATTCATGGGATGAACCACATTGTTACACACCGACCGAAACAATCGCAACTCCCTCGCTATTATCCTAATAAGGAAAAGCGCCTGCCATCCTTTGTGGCTTTGTCATGGCTTAGCATACGCTCGATAGACAATCAAGTCAGCCCTAAAGCCACGTAACCGAGACCAAGATGGGAATACCTAGTTCTTGAGTGACCCGTGATACAACAGATGCAAACCTGAGATAATACAAAATGTATATGTAGATCATTCAAGGCGCATGTGATTCAAGATTGATAACTTGCTCTGGGTTCGTCTTTCTCTCGAATGTTAATGTAGTAGTCAGTGAACAAGGATCTATCTCTAAGTGAGGGGCTTGAGGTGAACAGGCGAACCATGATCTATAAAGGCCATCAACTTGGTAGTATATGGATATTGAATGAGCTGTTGATTGCCATGCATTAGAAGTTTGATCTTGATGTGCGTTTGTCAGGGTTTATCGTCACAACCCATGGGCTGCAATGTACGTTATACAGCCTGAAGAGCGTAAGGTTTCTAGATACTGAGTCAGGAGTACGATGAGATGGACTTGGGGCCAGGGTGCTATCGATATTCGAGTACACATGCCCTGATAGATCCCTATTCTTCTTATTTCCTTTTTGCGCATTTCATACGGAGAACCTAAACCCACAAATAACCTACGGAATGATATAATGGCATTTCTGTTCAACAATTACGACTCAGCAACCCGCAGAAGCGCCTGGCTCACCTCGCTCACCCATATTATCGCATACCCGTGGGGCAGCGGGTGTCTCATCCGCACATGAATAGAAACGTGGATGCTCGTGATCGATGGCATTCTACTACATAGCCTTTGTCGATTGTTTTCTTCATCTTCGCAGTATCCTTCTTTTCTTAGACACATGGCTGTGGCCCGAGACTTGAGGTACCTGCCCATAGATGTTCAAGTCCAAGCACGCTAGTGTCAGACCAGATGATCAACATTGGACGGTGTATGATCGCAGCTCGTCTCAAAATGAAATCGTGCCTAATTAGGAGCTAGCACCCAATGGCGATTTCCGGAAAGCCGGGGAAGATGAACAAGTCTAAATGTTTATTCTGATTCAGGTGAGTGGCCCATATCAAGCGCCCTGCGAAAGATGCGGACTGTATAAGATTCTGGACCTTTCCATGCAATACATGTCAAAAAGTTTGTTTGACCACCAAAGAAAGAATCTGTAGTCCTTGAGACAACTATATACTTCTTAAAATATCCTAGAGTTACCATTGATACCGTTGTCAAGTCTTTGTATATGTGATTGGCTTGACATTTTGGAATTTACCCAGCTACTTCCTACAGGCTTAACTCAAATACCCCGCTTCTGCACCACCCCCGCTTTTGCACCACCCAAACTCTCCTCCTTCATCAACATCACCACTTTTTTCAAACTATCATAACATTTCCCATAGTTATCCAAATTGCTTCAAATTTTCAGTATACCTTCTTTAACCCATCATGAAGCAATATACCGAAGATCAGCTCCAACAGGCACTTCTAGATATCGATAGTAGTTGCTTTATCCGCTAGGCAGCTTGTAAATAGGGTATCCTATACTATACTCTTTGATACCGGCTTCACGGTGGGCAATCTAAGGGCACTGCCTCTGCCTATCTACAGCAACTATCCCAGAGCCAAGAGGAGATACTAGCTGCCCATATATCTCTTCAAGACTCTCTTAGCAGGTCCCTTAACCATTAACAAGTAAAGGGCCTGGCAGAGCGTATAATAGGTGATAGGTATCCTCCTCTTAGGAAGAGGTGGATGGCCTAATTCCGGCAGCAAAATCTATCTATTAGAACTAAGGGCTCTAGATTAATAGATGCCTAGCGATAGGCAGCCTATTCTTCTAAGGTTATTAAAGAATTCTTCTAGCGCCTAACTAATATCCCTGCTATCTAGGGAATCTATCTATCTAACTAATAGAATATAGATAAGACTAGTATTATAGAGGGCAGGGGGTCTAATAGGCTAGTAATAGGCTCTTTAGAATCACAGCATATCTAGAAATAACAGCTAGGATCCTAGGCATAGATTTCCCTTATTAAATATGTATCTGCTAATAAGAGGTCCTTATGCCTATTAGTTATATATAAAGGGAAGTCTATCTAGGCCTAGTGGTTCCTATCTAACCTATTAAGATATAAAGAATAGCACTTTACTTACTCTAATAATAGCTAGATAACTAATAATACTGCCCTTAAATAGCTAGAAAAGGTCTTTATCCTATTAACTACACCTACCTAGCTAGAGGAGGCTAGACTATTAATCCTAGATAGGCATTACAGCTATATAACTATTAAATTTATATAGCAATACTAGCAGCATTATATCTATCTCCTATTTCTACTGCTACACTCCTCTGCTGTCCTCTAGCCTCTAGATGTGGCTGTTTTTAGCCTATTAAAGCAGGCCTATTGCTAAAGGGTTAGATATCTAGATAACTAGGTTACGGATTTAACTATAGCTAGCAAAAGGGCATTCCTAGAGTGTTATTTCAAGGCCCGTAAAGCAGCTATTACAAGCAAGAACATCAGCAGTGGCTAGAGGTCAGCTGGATTATAGCCTATCTGTATAAGGCGCCCTCTATCTAACTCTATAGTAACCAAGGCCTAACAGAGCCAGCCTAGCCAGCAGACTAGTAGCCAACAGTAGGATAAAGCTGTATCTATCGTCCGATGGTTAACACCTAAAGGATCTACTAATTTACGGCATCAATTACAACTATTCAACCAGATAGGCCAGGATAGGCTAGATACCCATACTATTCGTCACCTATCTCAAAAGGTACAAAAGGGCTATAATAAGCAGGCATCTAAAGTGGCCCTTCTAGAAAGGCAAGTCAGCTCTTTACAGGCTCAGTTAGATAATATACGGTTACAGAAGAGGAAAAAGGTCTGACTATCTCCTAACAGCACCTTTGCCACTATAGAGGATATAATCCGGGCCCGAAGTCCGGATACCGGCAATATAGATAGTCCGGATGAATCCAGGGCATCCGAATTGCCCAGCGAGGCCGGAAGTTGCATATGGGTGGGCGGCAGAGATGGTGAAATAAGCGGTGATGATGGTGGTGATGATGGTGGTGAAAATGGTGTAAATGTGGGGGTGGTGCAGAAGGGGGGTATTTGAGTTATATTGTGCGTGGCAGGTTGCAGGTGGAAAGTAGCGTGTGCGGGTCACACATATAAAGCATGATGGTGGTGGTAGATACAAACAAAACAAGCTACTGGGTCGAGAGAATGGCACAAATAGTCCTGAAGAAGAGGTTCAAATGCACTGCCATCATAGTGTACCGTTCTGTCCACAGCGTCATTCCCCATACCAACTCGCGATGCGAATATGCTAGCGCCAATGGTTTAGTTCTGAATCCTCTGTTGCCATCACGCAGCGTCAGTCGGGGAGGCGGGGCGCATTATCTCACGCATCACTTGTTCTTTGCTGTTGTCCCATCAACAGCTTCCATTTTAGCTCCTTTCTATATTGCTAGTCTGGATGATGTCTCATGCACACGTTGACATCAGACTCAAACCCACTACTACCTTTAGGGGAGGATACTGGGATTTTCCTCTGTTTGATGTATACTGTCTCCCTCGCTTTTACAACTGGCGCTTGAATTGTCTGATACTAGTGTGAATTGGCACGCTATCCTACTATGAAGCTTTCGGCAATACGGGGTGAGACCTTAGATGGTTTCTGTCAAAGGGGCGCTACATCACCTTCAGGTTTAGCTCAGGAGCCATCTGCGTTTTAGGAGTTGATTAGTGCTGCATGCACCCACGGCTGACAACGACAGGAAACGGTCCCCGTTGCATAGGAAACCTTCCCAGCCAGCTGGTTGAGCTTCGTCTGGTCCTTCGGACGATGATTTATGCACGCAGGAGGGCATGTCGCTGCGGGCATGGTGTTAGGGGACAATGGCTCGCTTGAGGGATACCTTATCAACATCCAAGCTCACGGTGCAACGGGTATTGAGATGAATTGTTTTCTCGAGAAAACGTAGGATAAGGCACAATCGATCTAGAAAAGAAATCTCTCATGCTGATACAGCGGCAGGATTCCCGGAACTCCGGTTACTAACCAACGACTAGGCGGACCCGATATACCTACAAGTACAAAAGTAGGGTGGGCACAACAAGGACTAACTCTGCAAGCGAATCGTGCTATTCGCCATGCGATGAGGTCGCATCGGTCGGGCGTTTGTTGTATTGGTCCAATTCTTTGGGTTCAGCCACACCAAGAATTAAAAGAAGGGGAAGCTAAGCTCATAGTTCGAGACAAGGCCGAAAGATTCAGGTTTGCTTAGTTAGGTATGTATACGACTGTGTACGGTCAGTACTGTGTACCCATGCGACCTTACGGGACCGACCGCCCCTTTCCTTCAAATTGGCTATCTTTTGAAGCTTCAACTGTAGCTTACTGGATTTCCTCCACTCTGTCTCAGTTTGCATTGATCTAGCCTGGCTGCCCGATGGAGTGGGCTTGAATCGGGAATAGCGGTTTACTATGTCATCCCAGTGAGATATAACTTTGACAAGTATATTGACTTGCTGAAAGTCTTGAAGTCAGGTGGGTAGGGGGGAAATTAGTGGTTGTCTTTGGACTTTCTGCATGTCACCGTATACATATTGTCGCAAATGCACTACCTATGTTATCATGTTCAGGACCGCAGTAGTGCTGCCACTCTCAAGGATAAACCGGAGGTCTAATCTGTAGTTTACTAGGTAATGCCTACCTACCAATCCACTTCCTATTTTTGATGAGTATATCTGGCACTGGAGTGGCTTAAGATTGGAAAACTGAGATGAACTTTCAAACACCCACCACCCTCTGGGTACAGAAAATCAGTCTGACACCATATCCCATCCTATTGCTCCGCATGCCATGATCGTCTCCGCTTGAGTTTGGCCGAGACCGTGCCGGGTCGCAAGGCTATCGATGATCTTGCAGCCCTGCGCTTCCATACCGACTGTTGGGAGGCTGGGAAAGGAAGGTCCCATTATCTTCCAACCTGGGAAAGGTCGGCCTTCAAATCCAGAAATGAAGGAGTGCAAGCCCGAAACCTCTTGGCTCGTAACCCTGTCCGACGTGTAGACAAACCGATTTCGGGAATGATCCAGAACAGGGGACGGCGCGGCAACCGACCCGTGCCGAGCCAGACTTGGAACCCAATGGAGCTGGAATCGCAGGTATCCGCCAGCCGCGCTCGGATGTTTCTCCCCGACGAAAGAGGCCGACAGGTAGGTGTGGGTGCGTATCATGCAACGCTGCCTGTGTCGTATTATGAATAATGCAGTGTAAGTTTTGACAAGAAATGAGATGCTTTCAGATTTCGTAATTTTTAGCCATTAGTATGAACCAAACCGGGGCTCTTCAGTTCGATGTCGAAACTTGGAGTGTGGCAAGGCGTACCGCGCTTGGTGAGTGGTTAACGGTTAGGAACTCTCATGATTCTCATCATCCTTCGTACTCTTCATTCAGAACGTAATCGATATTTTTGACACGTCAAAGTACAATGGCATGGCGAGAGAAGATGGTGCGGACCACCCTGGTCTTCTCTGCCGGGTATCCAACAATGTTCCCATGAGGCTTTCCCAACGAACACCGTAAATGCGTAAGCTCCTCCCGAGCTGCGTGCACTGTGTACAAGGGGGAAAAAAACTTAAAAAAAACTCTTCACAAAACTGCCCTCTTTCATAATGGCGACTGTTTTGTGGTTATTCTTGCCGCCGACTCGGGAGTATCGCTTCTTCCGGCGTCCTCTTCAGAGACCCAAATCTCCGTCCTCTTCTGAATACCGGGTTCCAGTGGAATGTCGCTGTGATCGCTCTTCGTGACTGAAGGTCTGCGTTCGGAACGGATGTAGGTGTCCATCGCGTCGGTGTTGTCTCCATGCAACCTGCTGCCGTTGTATGCAGAGCGTGTACGATGAGACGAGGAGTTTGCGTAGGCCGACGCGTACGTAGGTACCTCCTTCTCTCCGAAGAAGTAAAACCAGAGGGACCGAGCAATGGCGAGATTACCTGCAATGATTCCGAGGTAAAGCTCGAGGTTTGACCATATTGCGGTTACGGCATAGACGTCTACATGGGCAACTGTTAGCAATGGCCTCTGGGGCGCTCGAGACATGCGAAATACGTACAACTCAAGTCGGCAGTCTTGAGCCCCAGCGATGCTGCCCTGGCGATGCCGAAGCCGGTTGCACTATCACGTCGTTAGCAAGACAGCTACAAAGAGGGGATCGAATTCGACCAACACCAGACCAAGACTCATTAGGCCGCCGACCAAATACTTGGTTGCCATCGGGATGCGGACTTGCCAGACGACTACCAAGGGCAAAAACGAGCATAGTAAATCGGTCATGACAGAATACGCTGCGACGAATGATGTCAGCTTTGGTTTCGAATCGAGTGTCGTCACGACCTATCCAAATGACTTACAGATGGTCAAGTAGATGGAGTAAATTCGGATCTTTGCATCCCAACAGGTGCCCACTCCTGTCCAGTATGCATCGATGGGATCGCACTCTGCCAGTAGGATGACAATGACGCCAAAGTTTGTGACGATCAGCCCCGTCATTACGGTCCATAGGAAATATTTCAGCTTGCTGGAATTCTTGATGCGGAGCAGCAGTAGCATGATGGAGCACTTCAAGAGGCAGATGCTGGAGAAGAGGAGGATCTGCGCGAACCACCCAAGCATATTATTGTGGACGTATTGCTCGGTCGAAATGTACCATCTATGCCTCCCGTTGCCGGATGCGCCCTGCGCACACTGTACGCCATATCGAACGATGCCCAGAATTGTGACGAGCGCCATCAGATAGTCGTCCCATCCCAGGTGGCGTAGCATGAAGCGGACATAGAGGCGGATCGATGTGGTGAAGACGACGAAGAAGATGAGCACGCCAGAGATACCGAGGAGAACCGGATTGATGTTCTTGTCCGGCGGCAACGGATTCGGAGGAGTGACTGGCAGCATCGTTGACCTTCTCTCTCCTCTCTGGAGGAAGAGGGGGAAAACAAAACGGTCAAGGTATCGTCGAGTAGGACCCGGTAGCCTGAGTGATGTGCCAAGCCAAGAACGTGGATGGGTGTGTCTAGCAAGAGAGATGGGCTATGGGCTGGACAAAAAGCTTGAGAGATTGAAGAACGGGGGAGGCCAAGGAGGGTAAACGACCCACGAGTTGGTGGCCAGTAGGGTGGGTAGCTGAAGGAAACGATGTTGATCGCCGAGATTTAGTTTCAAATAGCGGCCTGACCTTATCATTCGCCCTGGGTTTCCAACAAACCACTGCAGAGCACCAAGGTGCGGCGATTGGGCGGCTTTATCGTCTTAAGAGCTGCGACGAAACTGGATAACGTGCGAGCTGAGAAGGGTACTGACAGACTTCGTACGCTGCCAGAGGTTCCGCACACACGCACGCCCTGCCTGCTCGAATAAAGTCTGTAGGCGATGCAACGAGTGCCGGGGCGACGCGGCGCATATTTCTCAAGATGGGATTGATCCCGCAGTTCACTGGACAGCAACATCTTGCTTTACCTATTACAGTAGTATGCATACGATGAATCCGCTAAAGACGGCCGCTACCAAGAGCAGTCGACGAATATTCCTCCCACATCGCTTCTACTGCCCAGAGTGCGATGCTACATACCATCTGGAGGGGGTGGGGGGAAGGCACTGGTGCCTACAAAGTTTAAATCCCGGGTTGATCCATGACCAAGATGGCCGTGTGTCTTCCAGGGTTCGCGGTGGATACAAAGCCTAGAAAAGGGCCTCGCTCAAAAGTTTACTGTGCGGAAAATGACCTAGGATTGTAAGTGATCATCTCGTCCTGGATACCATAGAGGCCCCTAGACCAATGTGAGTGATTCTCATGTCACGACATCGTATCTGCCAGGCTGGCTGGGCTGTCGCGTAATATGCCACAGGCCCTCTCAAGGGGCAGAGCGTCCGAAGTGATGGGTTTGACAATGTCAGCTGTATACGTATCAGTCATGCTGAATTGCGTGACGATGATCTCCCTATTTGAGTTTCGCTTGTCATCTCGTCCGCATTCTCTCGGCTTGTTTGTGTCGTTCTACGTACTTAAGCATGGTGGGCGGGACGTCGGCGATAGAAATCATACTATGATGCTGTTATGATGATGGTGAGCAAGCCGCAGTAGGTAATCCTGCTGTGATGCATACACTTGCTGATTAAAGGGGGGATAGAGGCAGAGTTTCGATTTCATGCATCCGTTGCCAACCTTGAAAGGGGAAGATGGCATGAGCCTCAGGGGTAGTCCTAGGAGCATTATCATCAGCGGTTGGAAGGGACGAGCCTCTCATGGAGAATACGATGGAGGGTTTGTAAAAATGGGAATTCAAGGTGCTTGCTTCATGAAGTAAAACACGTTCTTTTCTCAGAACACGCGGGGGCCAGCGTGGGTATGCGAATGATTGGCTTAGGCGGACAAATGGAGTCGAGGAGACAGATTCGCAGGCACAGGCATGACCCTGAGTCAGAATGCCAGCAGCTCCCTGGTGAACAATCAACCGGAGAAGCTCCGTCTCTGCCAGCGGGCAGTGTTAATTAACATTCCGGGAGCAAGGACGTCAATGGAACGGTAGCATCGCCGAGCACGGCCAAGCGGCTAGACCTCCTCGTACCCCGGACATCGCATGACCTTACACGTTGAGGATGTTGAGAGATTCAAAAGTGCATTTGTGGCCAATACCCTCGATCTCTGGTCTAGTGCAGCAAGCCAACCATGAGCGCCAACTATTCTCTCTTGTCCTCCCTTCTCTTCTCTTACCCCCCCTCCCAATATGTCGGTAGATAATATAGCTCACGCGTCTTCAAGACACAGTAAGATCGGCTCTAGTGTCCGTAGTCCACACGCCCTCCATTGTATGCCGGAGTATTCCATATTCTCCCACGTAATAGTATAAGAAAGTGCTCGGCACCCCACCGAGCCAAGATTACCAATATTTTTGCAGTCCCTGCCTTACTATGTAGATGTGGTGCCATTGGGGCAATGGAGACAAGGGTATCTGCAGGTTCACACATTCGCTGACCGGCAAATTTTGAACACTAACCCGTACTATTAATCCACTATCCGCGTTAGTGACATTACCGACATGCGGTGGCACATGGGAACATTTGGGGGACAGTCTACAAAAGGGTAGTGCAGTCCAAGTTCTTGATGCGTCACGCGATATACCACAGCCCGGTAGCATTCTGATCGGCCTTACGTGCCGGTACGCGCATCATCTGTTTGAGCTTGTGTTTACCCGCTCGCTTTCGTATGATTTGTCTAGGTAATACATACTGGGTTCCAAACACTATTCCTAGATAATCTTCCCGAAGCATCGCTGCGCCGTCTGAGCCATGCTTGTCAAGGCGTGTCTTGCCCTCGCTTCTGCGGCCATTGTTTCGGGTGCGCCCTCTCTGACGCGGTCTTATGGAGACGATGTCTACGACTATGTAAGTTCCGCCATCCCGCCTTCTTGCGGTTGCGTTGCTCTTTGTACAGGGGCCTTAGGGCTGGATGGGCTCACCGCCCCCCCCCCCCCCCCCCCTGACATCGGAAAGACGCGGCTGGCACACCATGATTTGAACACACTGACCTCTCATCTAGATCGTCGTTGGTGGTGGCACCGCTGGAGTCGCCGTGGCCGCCCGTATCAGCGAGGGACTCCCCGCAGCCAAGATACTCTTGATTGAGGCCGGCCCAGCGGTATGGGACGAGCCTAAGATCAACATTCCCGGTATGAAGGGATCAACGCTGGGGACCAAATATGACTGGAACTTCACCACTGTGCCTCAGCCCGATGCCAAAGGCCGTACCTTCGCCGTCAACCGGGGCAAGGTCCTTGGGGGCAGTTCCGCTCTCAACCTCATGACCTACAACAGGGCAGCCGTTGCTGAGTACGATAGCTGGGAGGCTCTTGGCAACCCGGGTTGGAACTGGGAGACGATGATTGCCGCCATGAAGAAGTCTGAGAACTTTACTGGCATCAACACTGACACGTACGGTTCAGAGGGCGTCGGTGACAGTGGCCCGGTCAAGGCCGTCATCAACAGAATCATCCCTAAGCAGCAGGAGACATGGATTCCGACGATGAACTCGTTGGGTATCAAGACCAACCTGGAATCACTCGGAGGAAACCCTCTCGGTGTCATGTACCAGCCCAGCAGCATCGACCCTACGCACTACAACAGGTCCTACAGTGCCAACGCATATGTCCCCATCGCCGGCCCCAACTTGGTCATCCTCCCTGACACCACTGTTGCCAAGGTCAACCTTGAGAAGGACACAGCGAAGTCAACCCTACAAAGGGCATGTGGCGTGACTCTTCAGGACGGAACCGTGATTCAGGCTCGGAAGGAGGTCATTCTCTCTGCTGGCTCCATCCAGAGCCCGGGTCTGCTAGAGCTCTCTGGCATCGGCCAGGCTTCTGTCCTCGAAGCCTCTGGCATTGAGCAAGTCATTGACCTTCCCGGTGTCGGTGAGAACCTGCAAGACCACCTCCGCATTCAAAGCTCCTACCAGCTGAAGCCCAACTACACCTCCTTCGACATCCTTCGCAGCAACACCACCGTGGCCGCGGAGCAGTTGGCACTCTGGAATGCTGGCCAAGTCTCCCTTTACGACTACACTGGATCTGGTGAGTGATTTCCATGAATGTCTCATCTTTCAATAATGAACAACTTTGCTTACGCTACTGTTTCAGGCTATACTTTCAGCACGTGGGCACAGGCGATCGGCAACGATTCCCACTTGGTCAATCTCGCTAAGCAAGCCGCCGGCGAGGATTCCAGTGTCGTTGACCACAAAAAGCTGGAGTTCCTGTCCGATCCGTCTATCCCCCAGCTCGAGGTAAGAGAGCCCCCCCAAACGACACCGCCAACTCGATATTGTTTCTAACAATGGACTTAGGTGATCTTCTCGGACGGCTACACAGGAGTCAAGGGTTACCCTGCAGCCACCTCGCCCCTCTTTGGCAAGGGCTTCTTCAGTCTCATCGCCGTTCTCATGCACCCCATGAGCCGGGGCTCGATCCACATCAACCCGTCTGACACGGCTGGAAAGCCCATCATCGACCCCAACTACTTCTCTCACGAGCACGATCTCGAGGCCGCCATCCAGGCCATCAAGTACTGCCGAAAGATCGCCCAGACGGAGCCCATGAAGCAACTCTGGGAAAACGAGTATGAGCCCGGCCTGGACGCTGTGCAGACCGACGAGCAGTGGAAGCAGTTCGCCCTCAACACTACGTTGAGCATATACCACCCCGTCGGGACTTGCTCCATGTTACCGAAGGAGGACGGGGGTGTCGTCGATGCCGACTTGAAGGTATACGGCACGTCCAACCTGCGGGTCGTTGATGCTAGTGTTATCCCCCTCCTCATCTCCGCTCATATGCAAACTGCCGTTTACGGTATTGCTGAGATTGCCGCGGAGCGCATAATTGCCAGCGCTGCTACATGCTAGATAGAAACAACATAAAGAGGCATAGAGCTTTTTAGAACAGAAGTAGACACCAAACCTCTTAAAGATAATCATAATGGCCAACCACTCACATATTCGAAGTTTTCACAATGTCCTTGTTTTTCTGCGTAATATGCATGTGACAAAGGACAATTAATCTATTGCTTGGCAAGTCAAAGTTGGATAATAACAGCCCTCGTGGGAACGGGCTGTACCATCTGCAATGAGTGCGCATCATGCACTGTGAACAAAACAAGTATCGAATTGACAATTTGAAGCAGTGTATCTACTAGAGACGAGAAACTTTATACAATATAGAGCATAATATTTACGTTGAAATGGCTTGGGAGGACCAAGTCACCAACCACGCCGAAACACGCGGACATGTCCACTCAGCGCTCGTGGGCCGATCATCCAGTGCAGGCGGGCACTGCGTCTAGAACGCATGGCCCGGCGGGTGGAGCGTTTGGCACATCCACCGGAGTTCTTTGAGGCGTCTGGGTTGGTGCCGGGCACCGTGACGGCAGCGATCTTCTCGGCTGCATGTTCAGCTGCGACCATGATGATGGCCTGGGTGTTACCAGTCGGAAGATCGGGGTGGATAGAGGCATCGACGACGAAAAGGTTGTCGGTGCCGTAAACCTTGGCATCAAGGTCAACGACAGCGGTGCCGTTGTTCTTGCGACCGTGGTCGGTACCCATCTTGGTGGTGCCTACCCAGTGGTCACCACTGATGATCTGGGTGTCGATGATGTCTGTAGGAGTGGCGCTGGGGGTGACATAGCTGATGGTTGAGTTGGCGGCGCCAGCGAGGTCGAGCCAGTACTGGACGAAGTTGGACATGGTCTTGCGATCCTCGGCATCGACCAGCCACGGCTTAGTCTTGATGAGGGTGTTGCCGGAGGCAGTGATGCTGAGCTCACCAACGCTGGACGTGCCATGGGTCAGGAAAGTGCGGAGGTAGAAGACAGCGTTGACCATGACGCTGGCGGTACCCTGAAGGTAGCGAGTACGGCCGTCGGCGCCCTTGGCACTGGTCCAAAGGTGGATGCGCTGATCTCCCTGGACGATGAGACCGGAGCCGTGCTGGAAGAGCTCCAAGTCGGACTTGATGGGGTTAGAAACGATGTCGGAGAAGGGGTAGGCAGTGAAGTTGGACTTGGAGTTAAACTTCAGCAGGATCTGAGCGTGGTCCCGGAGACTGTGGCCAACGGGGAGATCGATCCAGTCGGCCTTATTGGGCAGGGTGACACCAGTGGTAGCAGCGCCGGACTTGACAATCTCCAGAGCATCAGAACGGCTGATACCAGAGTTCCAAAGGACACGAGGAGTAGACAAAGCACCGGCGGCCAGGACGACCTTGCCGCCCTGGTTGAGCTTGATAACCTGTCTGCTGCCGTCGGCGGCCTGGACGAGCACGCCAGTGACCTTGCTGCCGGACCGGATGACCTGAACCACCTTGGTCCCGAGCTTGAGGGTGAAGTTGGGCAGCCCCTGGGCAAAGGGCATGTAAGTGCGAGCGGGGCCGGCGCGAAGGCGGTTCTTGATGGAAAACGAAGGGCGAGAGAAAACGGCGTCTTTTTCGTTCGGGGACGCGATGGAGTCAACCTGAGTCCAGCCTTTGGCCTGCAGGAGACGGGATAAGATGCTGAAGGTGAGGTCATCGTAGTACTTCTTGTCGCTGGACGGACTCGTGGTACCGGGGTTACGCTCGTAGAGGCGGGAGGCGGCCGCGGAGATATCCTTCCAGTTCCAGCCCGCTGGCCAGCGTTCAAAATCGCGATCAGGAGGGTGGATGAAGTTGAGCCCGTTGATGGAGCTGCTTCCTCCCAAAACACAACCAGCAGTGGAGGCAGTGTCGCTGCAGAACGAGACGCCGGGCAAGGTAGTCATAACGTCAGCGACACCGGGAACATCATAGGGAGTGAGGGTATTGTTCCAGGGCAGTGCCAATTTGGAGCCGAGGTGGACTGCGTTTGCAACACCACGTTCGATGAAGAGGACACTGACGCCCTTCTCGGCGAGACGCTCCGCAGCGATGATACCAGCTGGTCCACCGCCCACGACAATCACATCGTAAGTGGTATTAGAGGTGGTGGGAGCAGGGATGGTACTGTTGCCAGCACCAGGAGTAGCCGTGCCATTGCCGGGGACAGGGGAAGCCCCAACGGCCTTGGCGTATTTGGACCATGTCTGGAACTTGGCGGACTTGGGTTCAGCAATGTCGAGACCAAACTCACCGAAGCCAGCAGAGTGGTAGTTTAGAGTAGCTCCGGGATCGGAGGCAGGGGAAGGGCTGGCGTTGGAGATAGCCCAACCCAAGATGGGGCTCTAGCTGGCCAAGCTTGTCTTGTCGTTGATACAGTTCTTGCAAAGGAAGGTATAGGAAAAGTGAGTACTGTTGACAAAGGTACCGTTGGCGATGGGAACCGCGCTGACTTTGGTTTCGTCGTAGACGCTAGGGTTGGCGTAGGCACTAGCGACACGGAAGCTCGTCCTGATGTCCTTGCCATCGGCCCAGGCCACGAATAGCAGACTGTTCAACATGCCACCGTTCAACGACACACTACCCCAGTTGCCCGTCTCCGAGATGGGAACGACCATTTGGCCGATGAAGTCGGTACCGATAGTCTCGGGGACGGCGATACCGAAGCTGAAGGGATAAGATCCGGGCTTGAAACGCTGGAAGTCGATGCCGGTCTGCGGATCGGTGTAAGCCGAGGCGCGCAACTGCGCAGCTGCTGTTCCAGCGAGCCCAAGAAGAGCCGCTGCTCCAGAGAGTATCGAGCGCATGGTGATGAATGTTTCAAGTTTATTCCGGTTTCTAGTAATGACTGGTTGGTTGGATGGATATAGTGAAAGCGAATGGCTTTGAGTCTGGTCTGTTTGGAGGTAGAGAATGAAAAAGATGCGCAACAAGAGAGTGGCTGTGTCCTCTAGGGACAACGATGTGGGAAAAACAACGAAACGCCGTCCTAGCGGTGAATCGCAAGAATCGGATTGTAGAAGAAGAGGAATCTTGGCTGTTGGAACAAACAAAACAACCTGTACATTGCTCAATCGTGTTGGTCTTGTATCTTCACCGTTCACTCCGAAGATGCACGTCTTTTACTCACAAACCCCCTTTCCTGGACAATCACAAATGGGCAAGGCGAATACCCACTCAAGCGCTACGTAAGTTCTCCGAATCTAAATTGATAGTTTCATATGCAGCAATTGGAAGGGTCTGGGTCCGTAGCGTCCGGCCGGAAGCAGTTGAGTGGTCTTCTGTCTCTGTCTTTGTCTTTGGCAGCCCCGCTGACCCTGAGAAGTGCGTTTTTGGGGCCGTTAGGTTGTTTGAAGTAAACTCGCATCGCATACCAAGCCGAGCGGGCCGACTACGGGAGCTAACGCGATGTCTCAAATAAGAACAATGCTGTTGGTCTGTCGCATTTGCTCACATGGGTGGATGTGCAGTGGGCTCTCGAGTCCACATCCAGCGACGACGAGAAGTCTTGCAGCCTATCACTTTTCTCTGTTGATAAATTTCAACAGAGATATGGCGCATATTCCTCCAATCTGATAATGTGAAAAGGTCGGATGAACCGTCTGAGGATTAACTGCGACCGTAGTGGATAACGTGGCCATATTGCAATCTTTAAGCATTCATAGGCATCCTTGTAGATAGATACGTATTACAGTATATAGGAGACATGGAGCAGACTGGCCGCCTGGCGATGGCTGGGCAAGCGTCAATCTACAAGCAGAAAACATATAGAGCCTTCGTGCACCTACATCGAGCCTCATGTATACCATCTGCTGAAATTGGTACGGCCCTCGTGATTCTGGCGTTGAGGCATCTTGAATCGATCACATGTCGTATTGCCACATTGTCGGAGTTGGGATGTTGATCATCGAGGTCACTGTACCCGAGACGTCCATTAGACTCAGGGGAGTCGACTCGTCAAGCTTCGGTCCACAATTGCCCCTCGTAAGCTGGAGTGAGTCCCGCTCAATTAGAAGAATCAATTTTGTTTTATATTTCATTGAATATAACTGGGGGTTGGGGATGCGGATAGATTGAATGGAATAATGATTGGTTGACTCCGGCCCAGTTGTATCAAATCAAATTGTAACCGACTCAGACTTGATGCTCGAGCTTACTACACCACGGGTGGATTATGTTTCTTTCACCTGGAAGGCGATTCTCAGGTATTCTATCTTCCCGTCCTTGTCGTCATTACCACCTGGATGTTCATTGCTGTTTCCAAATTATTATTGGAAGCTCCGGTGAACTGCCTATCTGGAGGGAAATGTGGGTTTGCTTCCATGCAGAGGACACCATCGTCGGAAGATACTGCCGGCATGGATCCCGTACGTCACAATCACCCAATTAGGATGTTGTTCCTTTTGAACATGCGTTGCGTCTGTTTGGTTGCATCGTTGGCAATTTGGGGAGCGAGGGTCACATTCCTAAACCTCACCCCAAGACTATTGATGCGCATTGCTTCCCGCACAAGTCTTGTTATCGAGACGTGGCAACTTGCTAAGATTTCTCCGTATGGGGTGGGGGCCTTTCTTTCTATGGCTTAAGAAGGTAGAAGAAAGCTGTCTACAGCTCGACTGGATGAGCGGGATTTCCTGGTCAGGGGACGGCTGTATAAGTTCGCAGCATAATAACCCTTGCCACGCCATGGACTTTCCCCAACTATGAAGATAGTTTCAGCCATACAAAGCCGTAATGAAATGCATTTACGGCCGTCTAATTCACTCTAGAGTAAAGTATGATTACTGGAATTGGATGCCGATCTGGGAGGTTGAGCGGAGAGGTGGTTGGTTCTTGGAACTTCTCCCAGACGTCGAGTTACGCCATATGCGCCTCGCCAAAACATTTTTGCTTCAAAACAGCGGCATTTTTTTTTTTTTTGGAAAGGGCTAGATAAGAGATGTTCACTGATACCCTTCGTCAGAACAAATCATGCAATGCATTCCAGTCCGATGGGAAGAAGAGCCCCGTCAGGTGAACGAGACATCCAAACTTATCATATTGACGGCTGGGCACATGTATCAAAATGGTAAAAGAAGATGAAGCAGCACTGTGGTATCACGTCTTTTCGTTGCTATTCGTAAGTCGGGGCGTCACTCTCCTTGGATGGTTAGCTACAGCGTAAATGAACCCTCAGACACAACAGAGTGCAGCCCATCGGTACCATAACAGCTATGATGGGGCGGATGATACGGGTGGATCGGGATAAACCGATGTCACAACCCGATATTTCGAGTATACGGATAGAGATGACGTGATCCGGACGAGACCATCTCTAGTCATGGCGCGTCTTCGCGCGGCTCCCTGGGGGTTTGTTTGAGAACTGAGTACTTCTCGTCACGTCTGCTTGAACCGTATACCATACAAGACATGGATCTCAGGGGTTGGACTTTTGCGTAAGACAGATGCATCATGGCTTCTGTGAGGAGGGCATGCTGTTGTTGTTGGAGTTTATAGTTGTAGTACTTGGGCGGGGAGAAAGCGAAGATAGCGTAACTGCTTAGACGTGTTCCCTGCAAGTGAACGAGGTTCGTTTAATTCACAACTAGTCTAGTGTAAGAAAAATAACTACATGTTAACGTGGGAACAAACTGTACCTTTACACCTAATGTAAAAGTCGGTTGAGTTGTCATTGAATCCTCTTACGGCACAACATATTCCCGTCGCAAATCTTCGTCACCTATTAGCGGTTAATGACGGGGCGGACCGATACCGAAGCCCATTTCCGGAACGGTGCTCTGATCTACCACCGGCCCGAGGAACAACAAACGCAGCACTCCATTTGAAAGCACCAGATTCCCCGATATTGACGATACCGGCAAGCAATTAGGGTCTGCTGGCATACATGGCCTGTAGAAACTGCAATTTTGAGACAGATCTGGTTGGATCCTATCCAGAACTAGCCTTGATGGCTCGGGAGGACCTGGAAACGCCGCTCTAACCCGAATGAGTCGTGCCGAAGATCCGAAGCAACGCATGGGCACTTGGGGAATTAGATTGAGTTTTCGGACCAACGGCCAACCTAAGCGTGATTCATATTACAGAGAATAATATTTCGCCGTCCACCATGACCGGACAACAGCCAGCTGCATTCTTCTTCGCAATTTTGGGAAACTTACTCCAACTTCCGCGATGAAAACGCCAGACAATCTTCATTGACGGTGGCCGTCGGTAAACGGCAACTGGATGATTTCCGAACTGGTCGATCTCAAAGTCGCTTGAAACATGACTGAAACCTCGGTAACCGCGGCCCCTGGATGTTCTCCCTATACGGATGCAACTCTACGTTCGGGGAATCCTTTGACCACCTTTCTTTCTCAAAGAAGAAATGCGATCTTGGTTCATCTCTTGGCTCAACTTGGCTTCCTTGGCTTCTCTTGGCTTTCGATCGTCCGGTACATACTTTTGATGATCGCTTTCCGTTGATTACCCCATTAAGAACAGACGCCATGCTCTGCGAAAGTCGCCCACTGGTGGTGTTTTCGCTCGGTATAGCCCTTATCTTTGTTTGGACGCTTCGTCTTCTGGGCGTTCACGAAGCGATAACCGATGCAGTGTCAACAATATTCGACGAGGCACCGAGCCATCAAGATGCAGAAAGCCTCTTCATTGAACAGGCCATGAGCGTCGAGTACCCTGCCCCGATCGACTACGAGCCTATCCGGCAAATATGTTCCCGTACTAGTTTTCGCCCGGGACTGCTGTTCACCTGCGAAGGTCAGCATGGCGGTATTGGGATGGTGCGTAACCAGATCCTGAAGTGCGTCCGGTACGCAATCAACGGCGGAGGAGCGATAGTTATTCCTTCAATGGCGCTGCGCAACGCGAAAGACATCACCGATATCGAAACCTCTACCGAAGTGCCGCTCGACTACTTGTTGGATCACGA
The DNA here is from genome assembly GCF_000149035.1 of Colletotrichum graminicola M1.001. Classification (NCBI taxonomy): domain Eukaryota; kingdom Fungi; phylum Ascomycota; class Sordariomycetes; order Glomerellales; family Glomerellaceae; genus Colletotrichum; species Colletotrichum graminicola. The sequence goes on from NW_007361007.1 coordinate 525,207, forward strand.
TACATTTGTCACCCATTTGACAAACGGATGCCCCGGCATGCGTGTCTACGAACGCGCAGAGGACTTTCCGTTTTACGAGCGGCGGATAGGAGAGCCTCTGAGCCTGCTGGGCGACCAGTTCGAGCCGCACCATCCCAAGGAGGGATTGAGATACCCCCGGAAATGGCGACAATTCTTCGACGAATGGCTAGATAAGATGTCTGTCAAGGACAAGATGCAAGCGGATGCCCCGGTGCATATCAAGATGGAGCAGAGCTTCCTCGAATATCCCGTTCGCGACGATGGCGAGGCCTTCGTGAACGAATTCGGCAAGATCTTGTCCTTTCGCAACGAAACGCGCGCCCTGGCGGCCAAGATTATTTACAAGCTCAAAGAGAAGTTCGCGTTGCCCATTGATCCGACAGTAGCGATCAATCCAAACGCCTATTATGGTGCACACCTGAGACTCGAGAAGGATGCAACTTCTGCTTGGGAACCGGAAAATTGGCGCTTTTCGCGCATGGATGATCAATTCGAAGAGCAATTCAAGAATGTGGAGAGCAGCGGTCTCAGCGTCGTATACGTTGCGTCTGGGAACCAGACCGTGGTTGATATCTTCGCCGAACGACTGCACAAGCGCCTCGCGGCTGGGTCGGGGAGGAACGTCACAGTGGTAACCAAGCATGATCTGCTCCAAGGGCCCGACAGAAAGCAGCTCGATGGCTTCACGTTCGACCAGCTGGCCCTGGTGGACTTTTTAGTAATGTTTAAGGCGAGCGTTTTCATGGGCGTCGCGCACTCCAGTTTTCCGTGGACTATAGCGTTGCGCAGGCACGAGCTCAGCAAATACTCGGAATATGGTAACGAGGGATCGGACTTACTGCGAGACGAGTACAGTACCATTATGGGCATGGAAGCCGACTATCCATACGTTGACCCATTTGTCTACGGTATATGGCCTTAGGGCTTGCTTGGAAGCATCAGGAGCACATGTGGGATGCATGGATCGAGACGTGGGAACTCGATCTAAATGGCGTTTAGACTTAGAGCGTTACATCTGTTAATATTGAAAGGCGGAAATCTTTTATGCATTGGGGCTTTGATGGTGCTATCACACTTTTTTCCGCTTGACTTCAGCCATACGCGTCAGCAAACAGCTCCTAAATACCACGCTCTACTAAATAATATACATTGTACTACGGAAATCCAAAGAAAAAAAGATAGACTGACATACCTGAACACTGACACCAAGTATAACGCTCTGTTCCGAACCCATCCCGCAACGCAGACCCAGAATAGGGGGAATGCCTCCGCTGTGCGGTATGCTGGAGAGGCCACAGATACTCAGGTGTTCAAGTTCAAGAACGGCAGCGAGTACACGGACGAGATGATTGTCGCCATTCCTGCAGCCATGGTAACCTTCGCTGGCAGTCTGGAATCTATTCACTAGGCAGTTGAGCTTCCTTCTACCGCTACTCCCACTTCAAGCAGTGCCACATCATCCGCCTCTTGGCCTTCGACCGCAATACCTGCACCGATCCGGATTCCAAGAAGCCCTCTGCCAATCTCCAAACACGCGAGCAATTGGATTCCTAGATATTTCCTTGACGGTAGCGTTTATGAGAATACTGCCGGTTCCGGACTCCACGATCAGCTCTTCCCCAAGACTGCAGATATCTGGAACGGAAACGGGCTGCGCGCTCACGGGGCGTTGGACGCCATTGGCCTAAATGCTGAAAATGCGTCCCCAGAACTTCTAGAAGACTCCAATGATATCTTTTTGGACGCAGCTGAGAAGCCCTATAAGAGGTTTCAAGCTCTTTATAGACACGAGTTAGTTAGGGGTCAGAACGCCACCGACCTGCTGCGACACAACCAAAGCGACCTTCGATCTCTCCGGATCACAGAAGGGCAAGTGTTTGAGCCGCAGAGCATCATTGTTGTCACTGATGGTACTTGTGCATCAACATGCTCACTCTTTACTAGTCTTCTGGTCGAAGAACATGGCGTCCGACGGTCCGCACCATTGCTCTGGGAGGTCGTCCCCGTGAGGCTGCCATGCAGGCAGTGCACAAGCGCTCGGTTTTGCGAATTTGCGGGCGAACATCAAGCAAAGCGACCGTGACGCGATCAATGCGAACTACTTAGACCACTTGAAGGTAACCTTTGAAAGAGAACCACCCCTGCTGCCTCGGCTTGCTGCTTCCGGCGGCAGTTTCAACTACCGCAACGCTTACGCGCGCAACAAGGTTAATGGATTCTCGGAGAAATTTGTGTATAAGTCTGCGAACTACCAACGGTTCTACACAAGTGGAATTGTCACCGACCCAGTGGCCATCTGAACTCGTAGCGCCGATATCGCTTGGAAGAAGACAAAATGCATCAATGACTCGACGGCGAATTCTGGTGGAACGATCGGCGATAACATCGTTTCGTACAGCAAACAGGTTATCGAGCTGAATATGGGTTACAAAGGCCCCAGTAGTCTGTTACATAAGGACGATTACGAACCACCTTCGTCATACGTCAGACAACATACAAGCGTCAAACGCTCCATCGTCGATGATTTTCTGCCACCATCTGAAGACTTTGAGTATGAGTGCAATAAGCTCAAGATGAAAATTAGCCACACGGTGTAGAAACGTCTGATATATGTGTTGGTGAGGACGGCGGTTGTGTCATTGATGACGTACAGGATACTTCGAATACTGAAGTAAATAAGAATTTTTCAGGGCAACTGTAATTGGCTGAATACCTAGTGATATCCATGGAATCCAAATTTTATGATACATGAGCATTCTTGATGCCGGTTTTGTGAAATGGAGTGGGTAATGAATCTCGCCACTCCTTTAAACCTTGTCGCAAAAACGACGCCGTTAATCGCAAGCAGCAATGAACGCCTCATATCATATGGATCCACTACGACAAACCTAGAGTCGTGGAGAAACATCATACTTTGACTCTGTAGCCAAGTTTTTGATCAAGTCCACAGCACATCAACGCAAGGGTCGCTGATAATATTACAAATATACCACAGTAAACAGCAAGAACCTACACGTTGTCGAGAATGAGACTTCCAGTTTCTTACTTCTCGTCGCAGACCCGACACATGGTCACGACTCAGGTGGTTACCACGCTTATATTTCCAAGGTCAATTTCCAGGACTGGTACTCTATGTGGAGAGATAATGAACATAAGCTTCAATTCCCTTTTAAATACAAACGGTCAGTCTAGACACAGCATCTTCTTGTGACCTGCTGTGTTGTTTCACCGCAGAGACCTACATGGGAACCTACTTAACGAAGATAACACTCTTGTAGGAAAGTGCCCTGTGAGAGTTCGCGGGACTTTCCACAACTAAGCAAAGCCCGAAGCTACATTCATGCTGCATTACCAGGCATAGCAGTAGGGGGATACTAAGCGGTCATGGCGGTGTCTTACCGCTGATAATCCATTAAGAAGACGGAGCCATGGAACACTTTAATAATAACGTTTCACGGATTGCGTTCATCAGCTTCTGGGGTATAGATAGCATTGCAATACAGCAAGGCACAGGCTGCAAGTTGATTTTCTGAGGATGTATCATGAGTATAGTGTGAACTTTCAGACATCCACTAACTAACGGAGTCTTACACAAATTAAAAGAGAAAGAAGGCCCTTAAATTAGCTGTGCCAGGCGGTGTGGTCATGTATGGTAGCACGCCCACAAGTCCTTGATCGCTGATTGGATCTGTGATTACTTGAAATATTTGGTAACACTTTGCTGCCATCCATTTTAGCATTTGATATCTATACACTTTTACGTAAGTCCACAACTCGTCGTGCAATATTACGCACTCCAGCTCAGGGAAGAACTGGCGCATGCTCCCATTCTTCTCTCATTCATCCACTCGTGTCTCAGAAGCCGAGCATTATGTTCTGAGAGAAACTCTCTGAAGGACAACTTAGCGGGCTAATGACTGGGACCGCAGATCACTGCCGCAAAGATTTCGTTCTCTCAAAAGCTCTTTGCAATGTTGTTGAGGGGCAGTTCTAGAACTGTCCAGTGGAGCGACTCGTAAGCTGTAACGAAGTCGAAGTTCTTTTAGCCAGAGGAAGGTTCTCAGGGGTCCTCTCTGCTAAAGCGACAATAGGTGAAGTTCGTGTCAGAAAAGCGGTCTTTGGAGCGGGTGCAGCAATCTCAGACATTTTCGCTTGTGGCTCTGGCAATACAACATGCTTCACAGACATAGATACGTGCCGCAACAGGCCTTCAACAGCGTTACAATAGCCGGCCCAGTATTGTGAGCACTTTTAAGGGTTACTTCATGTTAGTTGAAGGAGACGGGATTTGTTTTATCTGAGTAGTTCGTCACGTACCTGCAGCATGAGTTTTAAGCTTCAACGTGATGCAAAGCTACGTGCAAAAAAGACGCTGCAATAATGTCAGTGAATGACGAGTCAGAGGAGTCTGTCTGTTGTCTCTGGCTGATGCGGTGCTCAAAATAGAAGTATGATCCATTATCGAAGAGAAGGTTAGTCTTGTAGACTGTAGTGCAGGTCAATGAGTCAAACTGCTGTTCCACTCCTCCACGTCTCACGGTTTTGATTCCGAGCTTTTGTAAGTAAACACGTTCATAACTACTGTAGAGTGGTACAAGCTTCTTCCTGTGCTGCACCTAGGTTTTCAAGTTACCAGAGCTAGTGGAAGTTATTCTCTGTCTACATGCATGTTTCTAAACACTGACTCGCAATCAGGAGCATCAAATCAAACTTGAGCAAGAAGAGACATTGATGTAGATACGAAGCTTAAAAATATTTGGCTTCGCAGTCCGGCCACATATCGGACGCCTAAGTTGTCGAAGGATCGATAGCAGTAATACGTATTATTGGTTTCTAGCCTCTACGGTATCTTATACACAAAGGCACTGGTACAAGTATTGTAAATGGAACTCCCGCGTCTGTCAGCTAAATTATCTTGGATGATCTTTCATGTCTCTCGCTCAGGGTTCACTGGCGCCTACCGAAAGTTCTGGTTCTCAATTACGACATCGCAGAGCACCATGTTTACGGAGAGTCAGGTCAAAATGTTATTTTGTCTACCGAGTAAATCAGATGACCTGACGAAAAAAGAACAGGATAGAATCAAGCATGGATCGCGTGGTATAGACTCGAACTTAGAAGAATGGGCTGCATTTCTGCTAATGTAAACTACTGCTACTCGATAGGCCTACCGCCTATCTGCTGATGTCTTGTCATGCAGCGAGCTCCAACGTGACCTGGTCCTGGCCAAACACCCGAGCCGATAAGCCACCAGATTGAAGCATCTTGGAGCTTTGGTACCTCCGCCGGCATTGAGAAGGGAAGTGTTACCTACGTTACCGACTTGGTAACCCAGTCCCCCCATCAGCTATCGTATGATTTAGCTGGTGCGCCTCCTGAATCTAACAATATGTGAGGCTTGAGGCGGTGATTGGATTAGTCCTCCGAACTCAATGAAACTGATACTTAGGGCTGGATCGTATAGACTCCGTACCTGGCCATTCTTCGCTCACAATTGCCGACGGTCTTTCCAACTTGACGCTCTGCCTTTACGTGGCTCTATTAACAGGAGGAATTTGTTTCTACATAAGATTCAATTAGAACTTTCAATATGCGTCGTGTTACACGCAGGAGAGGTGCCTGTCAGGGATGCAGGTCAAGAAAAGTTCGCTGTAAGTATTGTCAGCTTCAAGAAAATCTGACATTGTTTTTAATTGTTCGAAGGCGATGGTGCGGACCCGTGCCTACACTGCGAGGTATGGAATCCAACTGACGGGCCCGTTTACGCTCACTATATTGATACTTAAACATTCATTGCAGCGCAAAGGTCAAACTTGTTACTACCCCCCCCTAGCTCCTCGACCTCGCAAGAATATTGGTGGAACCGATGCCAAGAGCCCAGCAACTCATGACAGACGAAGGCTTGATATCAATGCCGGCCAGATCACTTCCTCTTATGCAGCTTGGGAACGATTTTCCTGCGAAGACTCCATATCAACACCGAGTTCATCTGGAGATGATAGAAATAGCAGTATTGAATTGGAACCTCATGGGGATGATTTGAGCTGCATGCAACAGCTCTCGCTACCCAATTCATACCCTAGTTCACAGTACGGTGATTTTGGTATGCTGGATGTACCAATCCCAGGGGAAGATGAGCTGTTGGAATTGCTCGACTCATCGCCTTCAGAATGCAGTTCAGGGGGGGGATTCAATTTCGAGTTTACAAGTTTGCAGGGCGCCAAACCTGCCCCATCCCCAATCCCAGGACAATGCATCACGTCAAATAACCATTGGGAACAAAGGCAGCATTCTATAAGTCCACCAGACTATAACACGGTAAGAGAACAAGCCCGAGCTTTCGTACTGAACACAAATGACTGAGTGGTCGCAGCTCTTCAACTTTAACGAATCAGCACAAGCCGCCTGCAAAAATATGGATATGGAAGAGAAGTTGACGAACGTAAACGAGGCCCCAGCAACCGTCGACTTCTCTGCATCGGAACTCTACGGACTGCTCAGCTGCATTTCAAGGATTAGTCAGGAACCACACAGGACGAAAACTATCGAGATTGTCAACGAACTTCGACGTGTTCTATGTGGCAATCCGTCACCCGCGGGAAGAAAAGAGGTGTTGGATGAAAACAGACACTGTCGCGATAGCGAAGTTTCCCTCTTTCTCTACTGTGATTGTAAGCGGAATGCAGTTCAGGTCTTTGTGTAATGCTAACAAATTTCCCATACAGCATGCTTTGAAGACAACTGTCCGTAAGTGTATTGCGACCATCAACTGCATTATTCTATGAACCAAGTTCTAGTGACTAACACTACGTCGTCTGTCAACAGTATCGCCAACTTTCTTACTCGATCTGCAGTCGATAGGATCATCAAACAGTCTAGACAGCCAGACGCTGATGAAGTGGTCACTGTTTTCGCTGGTGCCGTTTTGGCAATAGGCTACTATACAGCATGCCTTCGAGGTCAAGAACCCATAAGTGTGGATGAAATGCGTGCTTCCCGCTTGCGTCTTTCATCTACATTGGCACTTCACAGCAAAATACAAAATTCGCCAAGCAGTCTCATGAAGCTTCAAGTAAGTGTTCTCATACGTAGTACTTTTACATCCCAGTTCTTATTGAAAGACATGCTAATTACCTGCCCTTAGGCGACCTTACTCATGGTAAGCAATCACTTTAGGGAAAGGTTTCCAGCCCCAGATTGTAACCTGCCGTAGGCTGTCATAGCTTGCATGTGCGATGGGTCTCTTATTTGGGACAAGATTACTGCAGCTGTATGCTGTGCTCGGGAGCTTCGACTTGTGCATACAGCGAGAGGCCAGCAACCGAGCTTGAACAAGGAAGATCAAGAGCTTGCACAGCGTAGCATATGGTTTCTTTACAGCTTGGAGACTGACTACGCGATTCACCACGGCATTCTTCCAGTGAGTGATGATGAGATGAAATATCGTTATCTCCTTGTACTAAACGACAACTCAGATCTTGGATCCTGAATGGGCAACCCAGTTTCCCTCTTTTGAACAAGGTGACGACATGATCGCGGTCTCGTACACCTACTCGGAGCTCCTTCACTATGTTATGAAGTCCCAATACAGCCCAAGAGCACTCAAAAACCCGTCTTCTGCCGATCATCATGTTAAGGCGAGTTACCATGCCCTCAACGAGTGGGTGAGCAGGCTTCCCGCACCACTAAGCGAGGCATGCGACGCCAAGAATCTACAATACATTGAGGACGACCGGCAGTTACGGAAATCATTCCGTGTCTTCTGCATGTACCATGGAGCGATATTCTTTATTCACTGTCCATGGATAACGTCAACCCCTTCTGCTGATTTGAAGTCATCCAGGGCTGCTGAGCTGACACGGAAGAAATGTGCGGAGCGTTGCATCGAGTCAGCATTTGCTGTGGTCAAGCTGGCAAATTGCGGGCTATTTTGGGAAAGGGGTCTTGAAAGGTAAGCATTGCACTTCTGGTTGTCGTCATATTGCGTCTAACATGATTCCATTAGAGATTTCAGTTCGTCAAGCCGCCGGTGGGGTGACATGGGTCAGCTTCTACTGGTCTCCCTCTGTTTTATTGTCTATTACGTTGGCAGTGGCGAGGAATGCGACCGGAAGACCACGATGCCTTACCTTGCCATCTGCGGTGGCTTATTCGGGCGATTGAGTCTGGATGGCGACGCGGGGTCGCTTCTTCATCACTACCTGGAGTTGGTCCAGATAGTGAGCGCCACCTAAGAAATCACAGTTCAAAGCCACAGTTTCAGCATGATCAGCGAATGAGTTGCTCCTTTGATAGAAAGGAAATATCGGCCAAACATGGCATCAGAACGATATAAAGGTATCTTATAATGTAGAATTGTACTTGGCAGGCCGATCGCCCTCATCTCCTCTGCAGGTGACACGGACTTTATATCAGGCTCCGGATCCTGCATCCGTACCGGCGATGCCATATCTTCTTTGACTACTGCCATCACATCCGTATTTCCGATCCCAGTAAAGCTCTGAGTGGGAGCCCGGGCCGTCAGAGACGGCATAATTCGGCCCAAGCTCCAGACCCAGATTTTGTGGGTTGATATTTACCAGTGGGCCTATGTCAGCGTTGCGCTAGGGGTCCCGTTTCAAAGTTGAATCGTTTCGTTTTCGAAACCGTATGGTAACCTCCCCCCGATTTGAGGCTTTCCGAGCCTTGTATCCAAGCCCCTTGGAGACAGAATGAGTAGTTGGGTAGACGGAGCTTCTAGGATAGTTCTCAGTAAGTTGAGCTTCTAGAGCAATCATGACCGACGAGTTTTCTCAACGAACCGATTTCATCCACGTTCCTACGATTTCCAGATGGGCAAAGCCATGAGTCGGTCGTTTCTGGAAAGGCACAAGCCCTCGATTCTTGTCCTGGCATCTCAGTTTTCGGCAGCAGCTCTCAATGGCCCTGCCAAGTTATTCGAAACAGAAGACGATCCCATGCATCCCTTTCAAGTTCTGTTTGTGCGATTTCTTATCACCGGCCTAGCCAGCGCTCTCTACCTCTGCTATACTGGGGCTCCCAACTTTCCATTGGGGTTGCCCGAGGTGAGGCCTTTACTGGCCCTTCGGGCAACAGCGGGCGTCTTTGGGGCATTTGGCTTTTTTTGTAAGATACTTGGCCCAACACTCAAGAGGTTTTTGAGACTGCTGACACATTATTCGTCAGTCTCCATCATGTATCTCAAACTTAGCGAGGCTACAGCCTTGAACTTTCTCGGACCACTTGCCGCCATGATCTTGACCCGATATCTTCATTCCAGGACTTTTGAAGTAACCGATCGTGTCGGAGCTCTGATGGCATTGTTGGGTGTGGTTCTTGTTGTGCAACCAGACGCTCTGTTTGGGTCGCAGCCCACACTTACGAGCCCTACGCAGTCTAGTGCCGAAGCATCTGCCACAAGTCGAATGACTGGAGTTGGCTTTGGGCTGGTTGGTGTTTGTGGCGGGTCGGTAAGTTTATAGTGTTCACTCAATCACTTTTGCTAAGAATATTCAAGGTTGCCCTTACTGCGATTCGTTGCATTGGGGATCGGGAGCACCATATAGTCAGTGTCATGTACTTTGCATGGGCAGTAGTTACGATAACAACGATCGCGTTTTTCTCGATGGAGAGCATTCACCTAACTACAAGTGCGCTTTCATGGCTTAAGCTAATACCACTTGGAATCTTCGGCTTCGTAATGGTTAGCCAGTTGATATATCGTGTGATCATTTCTTCGACGCTAGAAGGAGGGCAGGAGTGTCTTCTTGCCGCAGGCATTGCCGATGATGCATCATCGGTTGCTATCATTATGATATACTCCCAGGTGGCTTGGGCCTTGCTTCTGGACTGGGCTGTATGGCACTCTAAAGTCAATACTTTGTCATTGGTCGGAATTGGGAGTGTTGTCACAAGTCTCGTTGTTGTTTCTTCTGCCAAAGAGTGGAGATGGATCAGAGAGGCTCAATACGATGTTTTATTGCATGAAGCAAGTGATGAAGACATTGCAGTCGGTGGAGAAATGATCGAAGTTCGGCCGAACAGCCTTGTAGCATAAACAAGAAAGCACAGTGTGGCTAACTCGAGTTCTACCTGACTCACATCACAGTTTTGTGAGTATCGGTCAAATTTGATGGAGAAGATCGAATCCCGACCTATTGAAATCGGGCTTCCTGTCAGAGACAAATCTTCCACTGGCCTACCACCCTTAGTTTTCTACGCTTTAGCACAACCTAAGTCCTTATACAGAGGAAAGTAGCAATAACTTACAGTCCGCCAGTAAAATCATGACTGTTGGAGTCGCGAGGGTCAGCGCCGGGGTCGTGAGGTACAGCAGATGGCTGCCGCGCTCATTCCAGCGCGGGTGGTGCGCAGAGGCCTCGCCGTGCCTGTGGTGGCGGTGGCCAGACGGGCTGATGTCGACGTCGATAACCTTCTCCTCGCCCCCGCTGTCGTCGGAGTCAGTTCCAAGAGCTTCGACTCTGCTGTCGGTCCGTTTCCTCCTTGTCTTTCTTTCATGCTGCTGCGCGCGCTCTTCCCGGCCCCTGAGTTGCGATAGAAAGAGTAGCATCCCCGGGTTTGTGACCCGGAAGTCTGTCGTCCGCCCGCCGGGGTGTTCCTGCGTGCCATAGACGCCGGCTGGTCTCGTGGACTTTCTGCCGCCGTTACCATCATCTCCGCCAGAGCTAGAGGCTTCGGAGGAGGTCCCGTTACCGCTGTTGCCCGCGACACATTCGGCTGCATGCTGGTAGTGCAAGCCCGGGGCGAGGACCAGGGCGTCGGCCCAGGAAGACGTCCCCGTAAGCGCAGCGCGGTTCGCGATGGTATGGAGATCGGCAAGGGCGATGAGGCTTGCTACCGAGAGGGTGACCCCAGGTATTGGTTGTTTGGAGAGGACCGGGAGAGGCATCGTTGCTCGTCTCCCGTCTCAATCTCGGAGGACTTGGAGGACAGCGGATCGGCGGCGAACAAAGATGGGTGGCCCTTATTGGTGTGCGATCCGGCGCTGGGATCTAAAGGGAGAAATAGACCCTCGGTATCACCCATGGACGACATTGTTGATTTTGGTGAAATCATAAGACTGTCACGGGGTGAACATGGTCGATTTCTTTCGCTAGCAATCTAAAAAGAAAGAAAGACCTCGGAGCAGGGTTGTATCCTGCTGCATGCCTCTGATACTGCCTCCTTCCCTCCCTCCCTTCCCCCCTCCCCCCAAAAGCTCTCCGCGCAAAGTAACAAATACTCAACGTCCATGTGAAGTTTGAGCCAAGCTTCCACACCATTGTCAAATCGGCACCTCTCCTATGCTAACTCATACACATCCGTGAGCTACATGACGCCGTTGACGTCGACTCAGCACCTCCAGACCCGCTCTACCGATCCTGCTGATGCCGGCCGCTGCCGGGTGGGGCCTTCGGAGCTAGACATGATTGATCATGCACCCATACACTCAAGTGGGAGTCTGCATGTTAGTTATTGAGAATTTTTTTTGAAACTGTCAGGTCTGCCAAGGCATGGCTAGGTGAAAGCATCATTAATACATTTAGTTTGATCTTCTCGGTCCCGTGAGTGGGGCCGTAGGTTACGACACTTTCCGGGCTGCGGGCCGATTCCGCCGGACTCGGAAAGACCTTTACCCGAGCCGGACCATAAGCGGGTGCGGTCTCCGATGATGAGTCAGCTCGGTGTGTCTCGGTCAAGAGGAGCTCATGTGGGGTTCAGCACAAGTGGGGCACTCGCCGTCTTCGCAATTGTCGTCATTGTCAATTTATACTACCGTCACAACTCGGACGCGACAACGACGACAACGACGGCGACGAAAACGAATCGAAGTGCTTTCCCCCCTTCTCCTCCCCGAAAGGAAGCGGAGAGAGACTCTCGACCGCAAACAGTCGGTCAAGATCCGTTCCTTCGGTTGGTCTCTGCACCGCTGTTTCTGTCAGAATGTTCAGGGCTAGAACACTTCGCTTTTGCGCCCGGCCGCGGGCTGCGGCGCCGGTTCGCGCGTTTCAGCCGCTGGGGTTCTCCACGACGGCGACGGCGCGCGCGGCCGATATACTCGATGTCGTCTCACTGCCTCCTAGGGTTATCCCCAAGTACCGCGACCCCCCGAACTCAACTTCTGGTCTCCTCACCCTGCACTGGCCGACGCCGCCGCGAAACATCCTCCTGATGCCGAAGCTGCGATCCCCCCAAGTCCTCCGGGCAACCATCGACTTTGCGAAGCACCTGAATAGCACCTACTCTGGCTTGAATTTGATCTTTGAGCCTAGGGTTGCGCAATTGGTGCACGAGTCTTTCAATTTCCCCATCTACACCTGCGATCCTTCGGCATTTCCCGACAAAATCGACATGATCACAACGCTGGGCGGCGATGGAACCATCTTGCGCGCCGCAAGCCACTTTAGCATGTACTCGGCGGTACCTCCAATCCTAGCTTTCAACTTTGGCACTATCGGCTTCCTTGCCGAATGGAAGTTTGAGGAGTACAAGCGCGCTTGGAGAGAGGCATACATGAGTGGCAGTGGTGTCGCCGTTCAGGATCTTTTGTCGCCGCACACCAGAGTAGCAAGTGGAGAGAAAGAACACGATACCAACAATGGGGACCAGTCTGGATGGCACGCCTCGCCTGGCAAGAGCATGGGCCAGAGCCGGGCCGCCAAGATTCTGCTCCGGCATCGTCTGCGGGTCGGCGTTTACGACAACAATGGCCAGAACATCAACAGTCAATTACTTCCAACCACAAAATCCCAGGCGCACTTGCCAGCGATCCCACCCGAGGACACAATCCTGACAAAGAGAGATATCCCTCAACCGATCCACGCCCTGAACGAGCTCCTCATCCACCGCGGCCCGAAACCTCACCTCGCCCACATCGACATCTACCTCAATAATCGCTTCTTGACGGAGGCCGTCGCGGACGGCATACTTCTCAGCACGCCAACGGGCTCGACGGCCTACAGCCTCAGCGCTGGTGGCTCCATTATCCATCCTCTAGTGAAGTCTTTGCTCATCACCCCCATCTGCCCCAGGAGCCTCAGCTTTCGACCTCTGGTGCTGCCCCTGAGCACAAAGGTCACGCTCAAGGTCAGCAGCAAGAACCGCGATGGCGAGCTTGAGGTCAGTATCGATGGTAAGAGAAGCGCCGGCGCGGGCATTGGCACTGAGATCCGCGTCGAAGGCGAAATGGTTGGCGAGTCTGCCGACGGTGATTGGAAAGGCGGCGTCCCTTGCGTCATTTGCGGACCAGGTAAGGGCGACACCTCCGATTACGATGACGATGGTTGGGTGGGCGGCTTGAATGGCCTCCTAATGTTCAACTACCCGATCGGGAGACAGTGAATGTCGCTTTGATACCCCAAATGTAAGTAGTACAAAAGTCTTTCGAAAGGCGTTAGCGCTATGCGCAAGGGCGCTGGTTTTCGTTGTTAGAAAACTGGGTGGGAATGTTTTCATCTTCCAACGGTTGTGTTATTTTTGCGTTCACACAAAACGCTATCAACAATAGGAGTCGAGTATCTCCCTTTCTTTGACCATTTTCCAGGAGCCTCTTTTATCCAGGTTCATGGTGTCTGCTCACGACTGTACAAACAACTGCAGAAAAAGGCAAACTGAATAATGTCAAAGAAGTCTACAATGCTATTATGGATAAAGTCATTGTTGTGTGTTCAGCATGATCGACCATTCGTCTGGCCGGGTATATTATATGGAAGTGGCTGCCGTCATTAGCCTATTACATCTGCATCAAACTGCTTCCTTCAGACCATCAACATCAGTTCTCTATTCCGCCTCGACCAACAAACTCAACAAGCTAAAGTGTAGGTAGAAGCTGGCTATCTCAGCCGTTAACACTATTTAACGTGTCCATACGTCTAACCCTCTGTCGGAAGGTGTAATGGCAGGCCTCACGGAACAAGACAGACCGAGCCTAGTGCCTCGCAGGACCCGAAGATCGAACCGACTGGGCGTCTCTAGTACGCAAACTGGGATTCACAACTCTGGAATGACCCAATCTACCACTCAAGGAGGGAGCCATTGGGAAGGCCCTGCTCCATTCTACCAACGTCTGCCTACCGAGGTTCAGGACTTGATTCTCGAGGCTGCCTCTAACCCGGAAACACCGACCATGCGTTTTGTCTCACTTAGACAAGCGGTAGTTCACAAGAGCGACGCCTGCCCCAGGATCCCCCCGCTTCCCGGATGCGTGTGTTACAGTGAGCGGCCTAACTACATCACGTTTTGGCCCCTTGACCGGCATATCCTCCCGAGCTCGGCGGAATGGGGGGCCTTGTGTTGTACCACGAACCCGAGGCCGCCTAGGGATGCAATCGCGGACACGAACCGCCAGGGCCGGGAAGTGGTGCAGCGAAGTCGGCGTTTGAATCCCTTTCCGCAAAAACAGGGTGATTGGAGCTTGACACAAGTTGTGCACAAAGAGGGGAAGCCCGCCCGCGAGCTTGGCGACCCGTACAATTGCAACTTGGGTGATCTGATCTTTGTCCACATCCCAACCACCTACAGTTCTTGGCCGTTCTTGTATGAGTTCCAGAACGCCATTCATGAGCAGGTTACATGGGACCCCCTACTCGAGCAGCTCACTTCGATTGCCATGAATATGGTAAACTGGGAGGAGATGAGCTACGATAACAGCCTGACGATGATCTACCGCCGCATGACTCTCGCACACACCTGGCAGCTGGAGGCCCAACAGGGGACGCGCAACCTCTTGAACGGCCAGATGCCGAAGGACTGGCCTCCTCCAGCCGTTGCTGGCGGGAAGGTCTGGTACCCGGACACCCCTCAGCGCCACATCCGTTCCCCGGCCCACCTCCCCGGCCCCCTGACAATCTACTCCAACTACGAGCCCCACTGGGTGCAGAACATCCGGCTCCTCACGGACGTGTTCCCGGCACTCCAGGAGCTCTACCTCGTCGACTTGAACGGCTTCGACACGGGAGACGATGCCCTGCGCGAGAAGATGCACCGTTACCTCGACACGCACCACGACGGTTCCCCCTGCGGCAGGTGCGAGCGTAGACATCCCGGCAGGCCCAAGACCTGGGGCGGCCTGGAAGAGATAGAGTTTGTTGAGGTGCGGCCATGTGCCGCGTCGGAGCTGGAAATTGGTCTCGGGGCGTTTGATACCCATCGTTTCTTCGCCCATCATTCGTGGCCGTCGACGGATGTCAACGGGAGAATGTGGAAGAGGCCCATGCCGCAGTTCAAACTGGTCGTGCCTATCCTGCGGCGGCGGTAGGTGGTACCAGAAGATGCGAGGGCCCAGCGGTTGTAACGAGGTAGGCCCGTGGTTAGAATGATTCTGCAAATCAATTACCAAAGTTCTTTTTCTTGAAAGTCGTCCGCGAATCGTGCCATCGTCGGGGCAAATGTTCTCAGTTCCCCGTGTTTCGATTATATGTCGACTTGTCGCTTGTTGAGTCAGCCGCGCAGACAATGTGTCGGTTCTGCTTCGTTACTGGCATGTTTTGCTTTCCCTCTCGCTACTACAGGTGCTGGTAGCGTAATAATAATCCGGGATTCTCGTAATAACAAGCGTTTTAATCTCGTTTAGGCGTTCCTTGGAGGTCCTCTCTAAATCTCCACCTGGCAGAACTCTAGGTTGTATGGGATTCGGTGGCGGATCGGCATGAGCAAGCGGCAGCGGAATATCCCAGCTCTTGTTCATCTTGTGGGCCGACGGAAAGCAAGAGAATAAGAGTTTACGTGTGCAAGGGCTTGGCTTTTACGGGGAAATTAACTCGACCTTGGCCCATCGCCATGTAACTGGAGTTTTGGTCGTATTTCCACAAGTCGACCGTTGGTTGCCTCGTTTACAAGATCCGATGGGCCACTCACAAGGTCCTCTGAATAGGTTATTCTCCGACCTTGGTGAGTTGTGATATCAGACAGCGCCTCCGCAATGGCAAACGTGTGCAAGATTTCTCCCCCGAGTCTCACATTGCTGTGTTGTCCCATGTCCGTTATGCTTTTCTGCATGTCTACAATAACCCGCGCTGTTGGCTAACGATACCAGTTGTAAATCGTGGCTCGGCTAACCTATCACTTGTCAGTGGCGACTTGTCTAGAGAAAGTCTCATCCCCCCCCCACCGGTCAGTTCCCTCCGGCTTTCAGAACCGTATGTGGTTTGGTCCTATCAAAATTACTCGTCCGGCGCCACGACAATCTCTCTCACCGCTCAGGCGTACAGTTCCGCGCCCGGGGTTGAGGGGACAGGAAACTCGATGTCAAACCTACTTAGTGAGGTCCTACTATGACTAATCGGTGATCCCGTTGCCCAGAGCAAATCGGCATAGCTTTGCCCGGCACAAAACGCCGAAAGTTTTCAGAAAGCAAGCGGCAGCCCTCGCGTGGGTAACGCGATATTTTAAGACGACAGTTTGTATGGTTACACGTGATGAGCTGCCTCCCCAAACTCTATAGCCTCGACGTGCATGTTCTTTGTTCTGGAACGTTGGCTGTCTTGCTAGGTACTCACCTGGCAACGGTCGACATGTTTCGAACAGTGGGCTTTCGGTTTTCGGAGATAAAGTCCGTACCAATGAAGTGCGAGAGACACTAGCCCACCATGCCATGCACGGCAAGCTGCAGAAGTAAGCAGGGTTGTCAGCTATGCCGCTCGGCGCTGTGCCGTGTGCGCTGGTACGTGCCCGGTAATGTTAAAATTGGAAAATGGAGAAAAACGTCTTGTGCCAAAGGCATAGACTCTGAAGAGCCGAGAGTTTGACTCTTCCACAAACCAGCACAGCCGGCCATGAAATCCTTGTGTTCATATTCTCGCTCTACCTCTTGGTTAGGTACTTGGTTTTATCCTTCCTCTCGCAGAGTACCGCCTTTCCCGGCAGACAGACATTGAGTGGTTTCACCGCATGCTCCCTGTAGGGCGACCCAGAGTCTCGGTTTTGCTGCTGCAAATTTGCCGACAACTTACAGGTATCGCCGTCATATTCGTCAACGAATCTTACCTGGGATCGCTCGGCACGTTGCCTGCGCCATTTGTGTCGCTCTATTTCCTACTGGCTGACCTGACCCATCGCATGACCTCACCCCACACCGCCGGCGGATACACGCTAGCTAGCTACTCATCCAAGATATAGTTCACTGCAACTCTATCCGTAGATGTGATGATCTTATTCTGTCAATCCCGGCTTCTAGCGAAGATCGACAAGCCGCTGGTACGGTATTAGATAGTATCGTAGCACGTTTGACACTCGAGTTCGACGTGCTGATGTTCAGGCTTCTTCTGTCCTCCCTTTCTAGAAAAGTCCCGATCGTCACCCGGACCTTTGTTCCCCGACTGCTAACAACTAGCTCGGCTCCAGTACAACAAGGCCATGCAGCCAAACCAAAATCCCCTGTCCCGCTGTGACGAGAAAGGGAGTTGCACCGGTGGCTTCCGGCTGACCGATGATAGCGAGAAGCTAGTGTCTTACGGCCTTAGATACAAAATGGCGAAGAAAAACGCCGTTTTACAAGAACCTGCGTTCCAGACAGCTCCAAGTCAAGTTCAAGGCTGTGGCCGGTCGGACTCGCCGCGATCCTGGAAAAAGATGACTCCCACTTTCATTGTCAACCTGCTGGCTGTGGCATGTCTTTCTTCCACCGCCACTCCTTTTACGGCGTCAAATATGGTATCTTATCGAGAGAATGGCACGGAGTACGACTGCAAATGTTCCCCGGCAGACGGTTGCTGGCCGAAGCCAAGCGCCTGGGACAAGCTCAACAAGACCGTTGGAGGGAGCCTCGTCAGGCATATCCCGCCGGCAGCCGTCTGCTACAACCAGTTGCGCGGGGTAGAGACATACGATGCTGCCAAGTGCGCTGAGGCAACTGCGAATTGGGCAGACGAAGGGTGGCAGTTAGTTTATTATTCCATAAAACTTGGAGACAGGCGACTGATTACAGCCCATCAGGATTGCCCAGCCGGCATCGCAGCTCTGGACCTGGGGAAGCAACAACACCTGCGAACTTCCTACAGACCCAACAAGTACCTGCACTCTTGGCAACTATCCCGAGTTCGTCATCATCGCCTGGACGAGAGATCACGTCAAAGCCGGCGTCGACTTTGCAAAGTCGAACAACCTGCGGCTGGTCATTCGCAACACGGGCCACGACTTCCAGGGCCGCAGCGCAGGCGCCGGGTCTTTGGCCATCAACACGCATAACCTCAAGGACATCTCCTTTGTTGGCAACTACACGGGCCCAGGGGACTACAACGGGCCAGCGATCACGATCGGGGCCGGAGTTCAGGGCTTTGAGATCTCCGAAGCAGCTCATGCCCGCGACCCGCCTCAGAATGTGGTAATGGGCGAGTGCAATGTACGTCTGGCGCGAACAGGCCGCTGGTCGCTCAGCTAACAAGGCTTTAGACTGTTGGAGTTGCAGGAGGTTACATAGGAGGCGGCGGTCACGGGCCCTTGACCAGTATCTATGGCTTCGCTGCAGACCAAGCACTCTCTTTCGAAGTGCTCACTGCATCCGGCCACTTCACCGTTGCGAACTCCAATGACAACCCGGATCTGTTTTATGCCCTCAAGGGGGGCGGTCCTGGTAACTACGGAGTTGTCTTGTCCGTCACTCTCAAGACATTCCCAGACATCACTCCCGGGGCAGCACTCTTTCTGGACGTCAACGCCACCACCGGCGCAAACTTTGAGCAGGTTACAAAGGCCGTCAATAAACTCCATGAGATCGGGAACCAACTGGTCGACAACGGGCTCTACGGAATCTACGAGCTCTATCCGCCAGCCCTCGGTGGAGCGTTGCACGTGCAGCCCATCATGGGTATGGGCAAGACCGCCGGAGAACTTACTGCTGTCATACAGCCGCTTCTGTCATATCTCGACGCCGAGAGCATCCCTTACGACTTTGGCGCCAGAGAATACCCCGACTACTACACCCTCTACAACGATGTTTTCGAACCGGAGGCTGCGGGTCAAAACGGCCTTACGGGTGGTTGGGTTTTCACCCACGAGGACATGGCGAACAACCAATCCGCCATCGCCGAAGCGATCCAGCTGGCTCTGGCTCCAGCGCAAAACCAGTCCGGCATCATCGTCAGCCACTTCTTCGATCCCGGTACCAAGACGATGGAGGCCCACAGCGCGATGCACCCGCGATGGAGGGGAGCAACGATGCGGACGATGGCCATCCTCCCTCAACCTCTGGACGCGACCTGGGATGTGAAGATGGCACTCAACGACCTCATGGTCGACACCATTACAGAGAAGTTCAAGAAGGCTGGGCCTAACGGACTAGCATACGTGAATGAGGTAAGCCTGGTGGCATCACCGTCTACTGGGGGCCCTCGTCAGACTAACCCTTGCAGAACTATGCCTTCATGAAGAACTGGCAAGACTCCTTTTGGGGACCGATCTACCCCGAGCTTGTCGCCGCCAAGAAGAAGTGGGATCCGGACGGCGTGTTCTTTTCGTGGTCCACGCCGGGCAGCGAGGAGTGGAATGTTGTTGACTACGCCAACCGACTTTGCAAAGCGAGATGATTATGCCCCTCGGCGAATGAAGATGTGATTTGGTCTTTAGAGATACCATTTGTGAAATCGAACCACCGTCTCAGAGAGTTTAATCTTGATAATACAGACAGAATTAATCAACTCCAATCTCACTAAACCGCCATGGTGCCACTTGGTTTATCAAGGTTCGTCGTCTACGCTATACCTGGTTAGAGATTCCGATGCCACTGCATGACAAGCCAGCGACCCTCCATTGGGCATTCTCTCCCTGAAACACTTGTGACAACAAAAGGTCTCGCATTACAGGTCCAAAGTTATGTGCGCATGCGAGTATCTCGAATTGAGTGGATTCCGTGGTGCAATACCGCTTCCAGAGATATTGAATGTCCAACTTTGGAATGGTAAGAGCCATGATAGCAGCAGATGAACAATGATATTGTTCCTTGATCATCAAATTATGTGATCAGCACTCTGATGGAGAGAACAGTGATACGCGGCTGAAGGCTTTAAGATACCCTTTGGGCTAGAAAGGTTCAAATGTGAAGGAATTGAATACATGTGCGTTGTACAACTCGGCGAAGTAGTATATCACTCATTCCAGATAACTGCACTTAGTCCGTCTTCTTGGTTCACATTGCCTGGGTTTCCGACTTTCAGACTGGCAACCAGCTTTCCAAGCCTGCCCGTTGTCACGTTTCTCTCGACAATGGCGACGTTGGCGCTTGTCTGGCCGCCGACCGCGACGAGGTCGCCGGCCTTGTTGATGGCAAAGGTTCGTGGGAAGTACGAGAAGGCGCTCGTGAGCTCCACAAACGCAGCCTGGCCAGACGAAGGATCGATGGAGTACGTCGCGATGGAGTCTTCCTGCGAGCCGAAAGAGCGATCATACCGGTTCGACACGTACACGAAGTTGCCCTTCACGTGCACTTCGGCGGCCTTGGATCCTGTCGGGGCGGTTTTCCCGGCCGGGAACGTGGATGTGGTTTGTTTCTTCACAAGGTTGAGACAGCCGCTCGTTGGGTAAGCGACGGACCAAGAGGAGATGGAGTTGGATAGCTCGTTGACGGTGTACAGGAATGACGTGTTGCCCTGGGTGTAGAACGCTCCGTGACGGGGTCCGTCGCCAGGGCCGGTTTGGACAGAAGGACACTGGGTGAGTTGGCCAGTGCTGCCGATGCTGAAGACGCGGATGAGATCCGCACCGAGATCGGCAGACAGAAGAAACCGTCCTGAAGGGTCGGTGAAGACAGAGTGCGGGTGCGGCTTTTCTTGGCGAGACGGGATGGGGCCCGGCTGGGACATGGTGAAGGTCAACTTTTGCAAAGCTTGAGCTGATCCGCTCAACGGGAGAGCGTATGTAGAGATTGTGGAGGCATCGCTGTTATGATTGTCAACATGGGCATCGGTCGACAGAGACGGCCGCATCCCTCAAGACTCACTACCGCGCCAAAGCGATGAATCCCTTTCCGTCTGATCCTCCGTACAGCGTGCTGTGCAGCTCGCCACCAGCGGTTTGCACCTGGCCTTTCGCTGTCAAGCTGCCGTCAGCCGCGACAGAGAAGCTCTTCAGAAGTGGCTGTCCGAACTGGACCTCGTCGGGTATGTAGACGGTTTTCGACGTGGAATCCAAGTCGAGCCATGCTGGCATGCGGCTCCCGGAGCTGACCGTCTTTGCGATCGTGAGCTGGTTCGTGGACGTCAGGTTGAGGGTGTAGAGCTGACCGCTGTAATGCGAGGCGATGAGGGTGGCCCCGATGGCGCCGGGAACGGCTGCCAGGCAGACAGAGGCGAAGGTAACTTTAACCATTATGCAAAAAACGTTGCTCGCATGTAGCTAAAGCTCTCGTGGTTCTTGGAAAGAAAATCCCATCTTCTTGACTAGTTTTCGTCCTTCGATCGCCAGGTTAACAGAACGCCAGGATGTAGGTCGTCATCTGACAGTATCGCCAGGCCTGGTAGCGAACCATCAACTCGAGACTCCTCGTTAGATTGCCAGTGCAGCAAACCCATCCCCTGAAAGCATGCATTGTCTTGTTTCATTATAAGCAGCTGTGGGCTAGCGTCCCCTCCGAAGCACCAGATTAAGTAAATTGCGGAGGCCAGTGCCGAAAGCAAACATAACTTGTGCGGCTTTGCAATACAGCCGGATTTTGGCTAATAGCAGATATGATGATGAGTGCGATGCCAATTTCCTGCCCGCCGATTAGATTGAAGCGCGGTTCCCTTTCTCGTGACCTTGTGCGCTATGGCTTGATGAGTGATGATGCAATCCCTTCTAAGTCCCGGCAGTTTTCCGATGGACTCCGGCTGTTCTGTGGTTCCGGCCGACTTGGGATTACATTGCTACGATTGGACTGGCAGAGATGGAGATACCCTGACACTATTTATCCTGCTGCATGCAGTATAGAGATCTCATCGTTGCCAAATCAACTGATTGGTATGCGTATCTCTCCCGAGTGCTAACGTAGCACGCCTTCTTCTTGAGGTCGCCTCGGGATGTCTTGCAACCATTGTTCAGAAAGCAGTGCATGATGTTACTTCTAATCAATCTATTCAGAATAGCCTAAACCTCTTGGCGAGGCATAAATGACGACTGGCGGTCCACAAGCAAAAACTTGGCCCCCATACGCCTTGCATTGACCACCTCGCCCACAAAAAGCATTGTACATCTTGGCTCTGGATGGAAGCAACGGCGCATAATTCAGTACGTCCCTTGAATAGAAATACCAATAGCATGTATGTTATTCCTGCTTAATTCCCAGTCATGTAGCTCAGCAATAAGCTTGTATAGAGTTCAGATGTTAATTTGATTTTGTTCCTGGCTGTAGACGGTTGTTAGGATAAACAAAGTGACTCAGCGAGTGTTTGGCGCAGCTGGACTGACTAACACTCCGGGTGTTTCTTCCGAGTCGGTTTATAGCGGTTCCGCTACCTGCATGCCTATTAACCGCAACCTTGTGTACCTAAGAGCTTCAGTTTAAGCGGAGGGCTGTTAAAGGAGTTTAATCTAAATTGATGACCGATCATCGAGCGAGGCACACATCCTTGGTTGAAAGGGATGTTCATAATAGGTTTTAATATCAATCAATCAACGACAATTGAGTACAACTGTCCTTCTACTCGTCATCCGACAAATTAGTGCTTGATGTCAGTTCCTCAAATTAATACACTTGACCATCAACTTACTCCCTCCGTACCGAGTTGATTGGTAGCCACAATTGGGGTAAAAGACAGCCGATGCCTGGTGACTTGGCTCACTTTGATAGACAGTGAATTGTTTTCTCAAAATGTTTGCTTGCGTCTTGTAATGGTGACTGAGGTGTCGAGCCGAAATGGCGGCACATCCCATTACACGGTACGCTCAGCGTTGGGTATCCTTTTGGTCTCCACTTCAATATCACGTTTCATGCCATATCTTGGCAGACGGAAGGACCAAAAGCAGCCGCCGTTATATTGATCTTGTTCGAGCATCGAACGACTAGACTTAGGAAGAAACCGATGAACGGAGAAACAACCAAGCTTTCCACATAGAGACATCGCCTAAGATGGAAAACAATGGATTGCCACAGTCATGTGGTTTGATTCCTGTTGTCATATGTGTTTTAATAAAGGCCTGGCTCAGCCCAACCGCTTGTATGCTCTCATGCCAACCCGAAACGCGGAATTCGCGAGCCTACAGACGCGATGGTCACGAGGATCGCCTTCTTGGCGGCGATTCTAGCTGCTTCTGCTTCCCCGCTGACCAGGAAAGCCATCATTGACGACTGTCTCGCCGCAGCCGAGGTCCCTTACAACGAAAAGGATTCTTCTCAGTGGGTTGCTGATGCGGCGCCTTTCAACGTCAGAATACCGTTCGTGCCCGTATCCATAGCCGCCCCTCTCACGACAGAGCACATCCAAGCAGCCGTCAAATGTGGCCGAGA
The DNA here is from genome assembly GCF_000149035.1 of Colletotrichum graminicola M1.001. Classification (NCBI taxonomy): domain Eukaryota; kingdom Fungi; phylum Ascomycota; class Sordariomycetes; order Glomerellales; family Glomerellaceae; genus Colletotrichum; species Colletotrichum graminicola. The sequence continues at coordinate 548,641 of NW_007361007.1, forward strand.
TAACGGCGTCAAAGTGACCCCTAAAAGCGGCGGCCACAGCTACGCCAACTTTGGCTTCGGTGGTGAAGACGGACACCTGGTGCTTGAACTTGACCGCATGTACAACGTCACCCTCAATAATGCCACCGGAATTGCCACCGTGCAAGCGGGTAGCAGACTTGGGCATGTTGCGACTGAGCTATACAAGCAAGGTGGAAAGGCCATAAGTCACGGAACCTGTCCAGGGTAAGTTGATCGGCTCTCTCTTCTGGTTATTGTCTGACAAAAGTAGTGTTGGTGTAGGTGGTCACGTCCTTCATGGCGGGTGAGTCTTCATCCATATCCGCTGTGCGTGACTTGGCCCCGACTAACTAGGAACCGAATCCACCCAGATACGGCATGAGCGCGCATACCAAAGGCCTGGCCCTAGACTGGTTAGTGGGTGCCAAAGTCGTACTCGCCAACAGCACCGTCATCAACGTCTCTGAATCCGAGCACCCAGGCGTCTTCTGGGCCTTGAAAGGTGCTGGCAGCTCCTTCGGCGTCGTCTCCGAATTCTACTTCAAGACATTTGATGCCCCGAAACAGGCGACCAACTTCGCGGTCGCGCTTCAATGGGATTCAGAAAAGGCGGTTGACGGGTTCAAGAAGCTGCAAGCCTGGGCTGAGACCACGATGCCGAATGAGCTCAACATGAGACTGGCCATATCATCCTTCTCAACAACCTTGGAAGGGATGTTCTACGGCAACAAAACAGGTCTACAAGCGGCACTCAATCCCTTATTGGCAACTATAGGAGGGCGATTGACAACCTCGCAAACGACAGACTGGCTTGGCCATCTGCAGCACTTTGGCAATGGCATGGCTCTTGATCAAAAGGACAACTACAAGTTGGTGAGCTACCTCGGAAGTGCAGTCCATCTCGGCACACCTACTTAGACATTTACAGCAAGAAAACTTCCATTCTTCAAGTCTGTATACAGACAAGCTCTCAGATGCGCAAGTTGAGTCCTTTGTAGACTACTGGTATACTGTCGGCAAGTCTATGAGGAGATTCTGGTGGATTCAAGTTGACCTTCACGGAGGCAAAAACTCGGCAATTTCTCAGATAGCTGAGAATTCGTCGGCATACGCATACCGGAGCAAGTTGTTGCTGTACCAGTTCTATGACCTTGTCGCCTTATCAGCCACCTACCCCGAAGACGGATTCTCGTTTCTCGACCAGTTCATCGCGAACACCACCGTAGGTATGGAACAGGGCGCTCGCGGGATGTATTTTAGCTACCCGGACGCAAACATGGACCAGGATAGAGCTCAAGTAGAATATTGGGGGTCCAATGTTGCAAGGTTGCAGGAGATCAAGGAAGAAGTTGATCCAGAAGAGGTCTTCTACTTGCCTCAGAGTGTGAGACCGGCAAGTTCCGCTGATTAGTAGTGGAGGTTGCTCGGCCAGACCGGTGGTAGAAGATAAGGAGGTGAAGTGAGCATTTACGGTAGACGTATATTAGCGAGACATGCAGCCTATATCTTATTGCGTGCCATGTAAACGGACAAATGCCGAAAAACGTGCCCTGAGCGAGTCAATGGTCCCCTCAGTATCCATTTGTACAGGTAGGTATTTGTGAGCTTCGCTCATCCCGGACCAGGGGGAGCCTGACTCAGGGATTATCGTTGACGGATACCGAGAGCTTGCGGATAGAGGAACCGGTGGGGCTCGCACGTTAAAATTGTTTTTCAGCTCGACTGAGGGCGAGGATACGCCGCTGCACACTTACGCTAATCTACTGCCACTTGGTCAACATATCAATCCTAACTATATGACATTCCAGGCTCTAACTCTAACATGAACCCTAACCTCTGCCCCATTAAACTCTATATGATAGCTTATTTCTACAGCTTTTAGCAGAGTGTCTCAATAGCTTCATTGAGATTAGGTAGTAGGATGTTCGTGGAGAAAGAGAAGCAGGGTAGAAGAATCCTACTGTTATCTTGGATTGTATGAGGTTCTAGAGGGCGGCGGGACATCACAGCCCTTGTGATCAAAAGCCAGCGCATGAATAAGGGATAAGCTTGTGGTAGGCCATTGCCAAGCCAATTCCACCCATTCTGTCTTGCGCCGGTGCATAAGCAGAGGCTTATCGCGACCACCCCTTTTTCGATACAACAACGGCATTCCGCAATTTACATGCACGAGAGTACTACCCGCGTCCGGATTTGATAGCCCTAACGGGCTGTGTACCCCGTAAAAGCCGCGATATATCGAAAAGATCCCTGCCACTGGTCTTCTGAACTGCTCTATTCGGTCGGGGGGTCTGGGCAAGTGTGCCTATCTACCTAATGCTTACCTAGGTATGATCAGATCGGTGTATATAAGACATGTCTACCGCCAGGACTTTACAAGAGAATGTGATCACCACCAGGTCTTCTAGTTCCCACCTCAGTCATTCATTACTTGCCCAAGATGCAGCTCAAGACTCTTCTCGTACCTTTTGTCCTCGCCGAGGCGGTGCTTTCTCAAAGCGTGCCGATCCGCATCATGTCCTTCAACATCCGATACGCCACCAGCTCTCTCGAATCTGGCGAGAAGCCGTGGTGGGATCTCTTCTGCGGCATCACCAAGTCTCGCTGCAGACAGCGCTACGTCCTTGAGGCCATCTCGGATGCCGCTAACGCCGCGCCGGCCGGCGCCGCGGTAATTGTTGGTCTGCAGGAAGCCCTCAACAACCAGAAGGATGACATCCAGAACGGTCTCGGCGACGGCTGGTCGCACCTTGGCGTCGGCCGCGACGACGGAAAAAAGGCCGGAGAATTCAGCGTCATCTTCTACCGCAACGACGCGCTCAGGCTGCTGTACCAGGAGACGAAGTGGCTGTCGCCCACTCCCGACGTCGTCTCTTACGGCTGGGGCGCCGGCAGCAGGCGCATCGTCACCATCGGCGTTTTCGAGCACATTGCCACCGGGAAGAGGTTCATCCACGCCAACACGCATCTAGACAACGTCAGCGACCAGGCCCGCTCCGAGGGAATCAAGGTCGTTGTGTCGAGGATCCAGGCCGTACAGTCGACGTACGGCCCGCTGGGCGTCACCCTGACTGGCGACTTCAACTCGGATCCCAATGGCTCCGCATACCGAGTCCTGGCGAATGGAGGCTTTGTGGAGGATCTGTACAACAAGGCTCCGAGGGTTGGCAGCCTCACGGGGACGTACACCACGTTCGATACCTCCCTCCAGAACTCGGCTTCTCGTATCGACTTCATCTGGCTTGGACCCCAGTCGGCGAACAAATACTCGGTCCAGAAGATTGAGATCAAGAGCAACATCGCTAGTGGCGTCGTCATCAGCGATCACCGCCCCGTTGTCGGCGACGTAACCCTTTTGTCTTAAACGAAGATACCCAGAACGTAATAAATAATATTTAATTGATATGGCTGAAAATGCACACAAAAAGCCCTGCTCGGACTAATTTCAAGTACCACCCACAAGTATATGTGATCATTCCTTTGATTCTTCTCTTATCGGGCACTGTTGGTCTTATGCTTGTTCTCGTGCCAAATGTCTTGTTTTCACATGTACATTTCTTCGGTTAGTACGCGTAGACGGCGGCAAGACCAATCAAAGCCTCAAGCTAACTCTGTACACCTAATTAATGGTAAGTTATGCAAGCCTTTGACTAATTGTAGTTTGACGAGACTCATAATCCAGTTGGTGGCATCGCATGAGAAACTGCGGCAAATTACTTAACCTATCGTGCAGCAACTAGCCTGTTAGTTCTCCGTGGGACGATGTAGTGATGTCTATGACAACCTCACCCGATTGACTTTGGGAGGATTGCAATTGAGAGCAAACTTTGAAACAAAGCAGGAGTAGAATCCAAATTTGTCGTCGATAAGCTCGACATCAAGTCTAGAGGACGAGGACGACAGTTAAATCGAAATCGGTCACAGGCATGCGATGTATCTGGCTGCAACGGAGCCTACAGGCCGATTATCTGAAGTCTTGACTCAGTACTACGAACTGTACGACATGGTCGACGAGCAAGTTGAAGCAGAAAGGGCGACGAGGAAGACGTAATATGCGTGGAGTTTAGATGTTTGACTGGGAAAGAAAGTCTCTCTTGAAAGACATCAAGTATTTGCACGATGTGACTTATTACACCTCTGGAGACTGCATTGGCTATTCTCCCTCTCTTAACCAGCTGTCGACCGTTAGCTGAGATACTGGAAGATGCTGGCGAGCTTCAGGCCCCTGTTAACTGTTGTCCATCGATGTGAGTACCGAGTCGTGTTCCCACTGCTACATACATCTAAAATTGGCTTCAAACTGCGCCCCATTGTCAAAACACTGCGCTTGGCTGCAGCGGCCCCCATCTAGTGAGAAATATTCATTGCTAGTGGACGTGGGAATCCCAGATAGAAACGGCGGCTCGCATCTGGTGACCCGACAGTCCGTCCGCTAATTAGCCAGCCGCTAATAGGGCAAGGAATCCAAAGAGGTGTTATGCGCTCTCAGATGAGTCAGCCGTAACGGCGCTGGCACATGGCGAACACTAACTTTGTTTATCTCTTATCGTCATTGATTAACTATGCGCGCTGTCGCACATAGTCACGCTCTCTTCCAGTCACAAGACGTTGGCTCATACCCACGTCTCCTTTTCCGATCGAATCTCTGGTGGGAAGTTCTGTGTTCTAGAACTTTGATCCAAGTCGAGGCTCTCTCCAACGACGTCCTCGATCATGGCCATGGCCACGTTTGGCCGGCTTGTGCTGCCCACCCAGACCCTTATCTCGCGAGATGACGCATCCGAGATCCTCGGCAGCATCAGTATGGCTGCCTTCCTGTGCCTTTTGGTAAGCGGTATTGGATGCTGGATGGACTTCCCCGCTTCATGGACTGATGGGACGTAGCTGCCACAGCTTGCTGCGAACTATAGGCTGAAGAGCGCCGATAGCTTGTCCATGGCTTTTCTCTTCATCTGGCTCCTAGGTGACGTGACCAATCTGTTGGGTAAGAAGTTCATTTGCAACCCCGCGGCTTGGCATCTTAACTCCACACCCGTTCATCCTGAGCTAATGTTTATCGTACCCGGCACAGGGGGACTGGCCAACCACATTGCTCCGGCAAGCATCGCCGTCACGGGCTACCTCTGCTTCTCGGATACTACGCTCATCTGCCAGTGTCTCTACTACAACTCTAAGCAAAGGACCCGCGACCCGCCGAATTCAACGGCATTGCCGGCTCATGATCGCCAACCGCTTCTAGGGCCCTCGCTATCTGCTAGAGACCCGAGAACGTCCGGTGAACCTCAAGATATTGACAGCGAGTCGGCCATCACGCTCCAAGAGGACAAGAAGATTCTCGTGCAGGCGGTACGAACCTTTCATGGCTGGCGTTTCAACTTGGCTTGCATTCTTGCGGTACAGCTGCTTGGCGTTACCGGCTGGTTCGTGCTTCGTACGGTTGGTCTGCTTGGAGGTGATAAGCCCCCTGGAAGCGTAAGCATTACCGATTCACATTTACAAGGCATCTCCGAGTCCGTCGGCTCGGCTCTTGGAGTTGTCGGGGCCGTCTGCTACCTTTGGTAAGAGTTCGTAGCCGCAAAGTGTGCCTGTGACTGACAAATACAGTGCTCGTATACCCCAGATCATCAAGAACTACAGAGGGAAATCGTGCGAGGGTTGGTTTTATCACCCCATGTGCTGTGTTCCTGGCGCTAATCTGCTATCAGGTCTTGCGCCTTTGTTCTTGCTCTTGTCGATAACAGGTAATCTAACGTATGGGCTCAGCGTTATCGCGTACAGGCAAGACAGAGATTATCTTCTCACAAGCCTACCATGGCTGATGGGCTCGCTCGGGACGATCCTCGAAGATGTCATCATTTTGCTCCAAGTTCGCCTCTACTCCCAAATAGACCAGCCAAGCCAGCAAAGTAGCATTTGAAAGATCTTTATTGACAATAGCTGTTCGTTTGAGTCTTCGGCAATGACAATAGATAGTAACGAAAGCTTAGGGTCTGGAATGGGTATCTTAACCGTGCACGCGGTTCTAACCACATCTCCTCACTCCCGCTCTGTCTTTCTGGTACTTTTCACAGGTCTAGATCCCTAGAAACCAAGCTTCTCGTAATGAATCAAATGGCCCCTTTTCCGACCAACGTACGCTGTGTATGCAAGACTCGCTGAGGTAACAGCCGTCACAGAGATCAAGGCAGGCCAGTTAAACTGTGCCGGTCTAAAGAACACAATCGTCGAGAGAAACGAGAGAAGCTCGAATGTATTTTGCCAGGCTGCCTCGATGGTCGAGAATCGACCACGGCTCTCGGCTTCCACTTCCTGTAGCGCCACTCTGGTTAATACTGGATCTCCACCACAAAGAATGGTTTTTCTTACCTCCTGGACGATGATCTGTATACACAAGTCAAAACCTCGGAGTCCAAGTCGGCTGATGATGGTTCCAACGACCAGACTGGTCGCTGAGATCAGAGGGTCCGGCGTGAACACCCAAAAGATTGACAACCCGCCGATGAGCGGCAGGACCTGACAGTTGCTCAACCAGAGACCTGCTCTCAGTGGGCCAATCTTTCCGATAAGCCAAGGTGCTATCCATGTAGCCAATACCTCGAAGACCACGCCGATTGTCCTTGCCACACCGATGTACGTCGTGGTATAGCCAGACGCAACAAGGTACGTCACCATCTGACCAGAAAAACTGAGGACCGTGAGATAAAGAAGTGAGCCCACGAACGAGGGCAGGAACGCGCGGTGGCTAAAGTAAAACGTGAAGTCCGAAACGAACTCTCCCAAGAGCTGCCACACTTTCCGTCCTGATGTTGCAGATGGTGCCGCATTTTCTGGGTTGGAATTAAGCTGAGAAAGCTCGGCATTAGGTTTGGGCTTGCGTTCCTGCAACTCTGGTTCCTCATCATATATCTTCGCAATAGCGTAGTATTCCACCACAACCGACGCCATGTTCATAGCAAAGTTGACGATAATGGCGATTTCTGTCGAGAATCCATCAATGACAGCGATGAAAAGAGGGGCCAGCAATTTGCAAAAAAGGTCGATTCGACGCATTTGTGCATTCAGAGTTGCGAGAGCCTCCGTGTTTCCTTTGGCAAGGACCACGACCTAGGGGAAAGCGCCCATCAGTAAGTTGCAAGAGATCTGACTTCATCTAAACCTATTACCCAGTCTTTCTCAACAGAGACCATGTTGATAATAGAATATAGCTTCTCGGCGCACGCCAGCACGGAGAGAAGGGCAAGAAGTCCCAGTCTGCCATGATCGCCGAAAGGCAGACGTATGAAGAGAACATAGAACACGGCGCAGGATGCCGACACGGCCAGTCTTTGGAATACTGAGATGGTATTAGCCCAAAACCCGGTATCTGGCAGGATTCTGGTGAAAGCAGAGCTTGCCTATTGATGCCCGAACAACCTCGAGGCGGTTATTATTATCAACGTAATGCCCCACGGTCGGCGCGAACAGCAAGGCCGACAGACCTCGGGTGAGGGCATAGAGCGACATTGGCAACAAAGTCGCCGGGAAAATGGTCGCTAGGTACAGCACGGCGGCAAACTCGAACATGCGGGAGTTCCACGTAGACAAAAAGTGCGAAAGGTAAAGCCGGCGTGCTGTCTGGGGAGTCACCCTTTGGGCCACAAGAATCGTGCCGCCAGCATTGTCACCCTCACTGCCTAGGAGTGCTGTTTGCTCGGAGGGTAGGCTGCCTTCTTCGTCATTGAGAGTTGGGGGCATCGTTCTTGCTACGCGGGTGAGAATGATATGAAGGTGTCAAACAGAGAACTGGTGCAATAATAGCTAGGAACATTCCGAACTCCGAACGGAACGGCGGTTGGAGCCTCGTCAAAGGCGAAACGAGTAGACATTTTTAATATCGCGCCACAATTCGTCTCATGATTGGGAACTCGGAGATGCGGTGAAGAATGGAAGGTCTCCAATGGCGATGCGGTACAAATCAACCCTGCGTTTATTCCCAGTATTGGGACGCGGAAGTCATTAGGTTCCGTGCAGGGGGCTCAAAGCTGTCGGGTTTATGGCGCGCCATGTAACACCGAGTATGGGACGGAGGTACATCAGGTTCCGCCTTAATCTGCTAGATAGTTTCACGACTGCTCGAGCCAGGAAATTGAACGTTTAATACTCACGTCTTGCACAAAAGTTACATTGGAAGATGGAATTCCACTTCTTGGCTCAGAGAATCGTCGGTCATTCATCAATATCTCAGAAGTGGACACGTACACCGGTGTCTGAAAGTTGTCACGTTGTGCAATGTTCAATATCAACCGTCAACTCAGTCGAATATTATGTCATCGGAAGCCAGAGGGATATATCTACCTCCGCTGAGTCATGATCCGAGTCCCCCGAACAGCTCGGATTTCATCATCAACGGAGGTTTACTCCCTCCGTCTTTACAGCTTACCGCTTCAATTGGGGGTCCTCAAACAATGACGGCTTACACAGCTCGAAATGCCGCCCAAACGAGCATGTGATATATGCTATCGTAGAAAGGTATGTGATATTAGTAATGTCTAGCCACCATGCACCGAGAGTGCCAACGTGATTATACGGATCACTGAGCCCGACTCCTGTGCACATAGATTCAGTGCTTAATTCCTGCTGAAGGACCCCCATGCGACTGGTGTAGTCACCACAGATCCGAATGTAGCTTCAATCGCGAAGCGCCGCGGAAAAGGCAACGCCGAAAGTGAGTGCGTTATGAGCGATCTTTGCCCAAGTCATGTTTCTGTGCGGTTGCTAATGATGATGCGTAATACCAGAGTAACCGTAAGCGACGTACAATGTCTGAACGAGCGTATCCAGCAGCTTGAGGATGCGCTGGCCCAAGCAAATGCACGACATGATGTTCAAGGAAAAAGCTCTGGCGATCGCGCCCCGGCCGACTCGGTTGACGAGCCGAACACTGTGCCCGTCCGGAGTTCTCCTGTAGTAGATTCGGTTTCCCATCTTTCCACCCAGCAATTTCACTCTCCCCACCCCTCTTCACGAACGAGCGAGGTAATTAGTGGTATATCAGTATCCGCCTCAAGAGTCCTTCAACCTGGGAGCCACATCGGACCAAACTGGTTCTTCAGGGGTATACATGCGTTTTCCGGTGAGGGCCGTCTCTGGATCTCATCCAAGACGGGCCAAACGGTTGACTGGACCAAGCTGCACATATTCAGCGCCAAGCACTCGCCGCTGACGACGCTGCCAACACCTTCATTACCAGAAGTTTGCGAATTGCCAGATCGAGATGCCTGTCAGCTGTCTATCGCCTTCTTTTTTCATTCGTCGTTTCAGCTGAATTTCCCCGTCATTGATCCAGTTCTCTTCGAAAAGACTATAAGCCTGGCCTACGAAAATACTGACGATGCTAGGACTTTGTCAGCGCGTCTCTCGGCCCGGGCATGTGTCTTCGCCGTTCTTGGCATCATAGTTTTCATTCCAGGAGCCCCTTTCTTAACACAGTCAGACTCATACGCGCACAAATCGCGTTGTATTCTGAGTCGGATTACTCGAGATGTGAGCTTGACGACGTTACAGGCAGTGATTATGTTGGTGAGCTTTTACCTTGTATGACCCTGTCAAGCACGGTCCGCTGAGTAAGTTCGCAGCATGTTCAACATTTGCTGAGCGGTCACTGGCAAGAGGCAGACTCGCTCCTTTCAGTTGCCTCCCAGTTGGTTTACACTCTTGGCGGGCACATCTACGACCGACAGCGAGTCTCAAGCGATGACCCCTCACTCCCCAGCAGGGAGACACGTCACCTTCGGAATCTTTTCTGGCTTTGCTATATATCAGACAAGGATCTGTCTCTTCGAACCGGACGGCCTCCCTTACTCTCCGACATGTATTGCGATTTGACTTTGGTAGATGATTATCCTAGCTCTTACACATACCTACGAGGACTCGATGGTTACCTTCACTCCCGCGGCACGCGCATGGCAAACCTCATGCCGCACTTCTGGGGCGATGCTCGGCTCGGCTTTCTCAAAGAGAAAGTCTACCGTCATCTATATTCTGTCCATGCGATGAGCGGCAAAGATAACCGACTGCTCGTGCATATCCGCCAGCTGGACGACGAGATCGAGTGCTGGAGGCTGTCGGTACCTGTCGACTTTCGACCAGCTCTTTCGGTCTCCCCCGAGACGCTGATAGCCACCCCCGATACGAGAACGCCTCATCGGACGCGGTACTTCCATCTTCTGCTGGAGTATTGGTACCTGATGATTTTTGTCCACACGACCGTCAGGAGGTATGACGCGCACACTGTCATAGGCGATGGAAGTCATGACCTACACAGCGTCATTCACTCGAGCTATGACCTATCACTGGAAGCCGGTAGGTCGACACTCCGGTGCCTAAGAGTTTTCATAAAGACGCTCTCCGACGCAGATTTATGGTAAGCCTTTGCCGTGACAAAGATGTGCTGCTGCTACTGAAGAGGTCCCCGTACTAGTACTTGCCTCTCGTTGGCTAATCATTTATAGGTTTCTCATCTTCTACACAACCAATGCCTCCATCTCGCTCTTCCTGAACATGATCATACATCCAGAGGAAGCAGACGGACAACTTGACCTAGAGCTTCTCATATCAACTGCGAACACCATCCGCACTATGAAGCCGCGGGCCGCAGTGACAGGTGAAGGGACGCGGATACAGCAACACTCCGAGTTTATTATGTGGCTCGTGTGGCTTGGGTCCTGCGCGATCACGAAGAGGAGAGACGTGGGACTTTAAAGTCTCAGATCGACGTTCAATGGTGCGAGAGGAGATCAAGATCCAGTCCGGCCCGGGGACTCCTAATTATTCTCTCTAGTTCCCAGCCATATCTATTACCTCCATGTACTAGTCGAGTCTATCAGATGTCTTTACAATAGAGACACTTCGGCCTCGGTCTGGCTAAGTATGTCGAGGAAAGTCACCAAACGGCGCACTTGGCTCTAAAAAGTTTTCACCCATGAGACGAGGTCGGCTAACTCTCAAGCAGTTTGGCATTCCGCGCTTCACCGAAGTGTTGAAGGCGGACACACTGGCGCTGAGCAGACAAATCTGCCAAAGATTTGATTGCGGTTTATTATCTTCGTATACAACGTAAAACTGCAAAGAATCCCTGGCAAGAGCATGATGTCTCGAGCATTGGGCACCCCACGTCCATTTATTGTGCCAGGAGGATATTGTGCCGAGGGCTTGCTCACAGCAGAATCTGTAATGTGTGGAACAGGGGCTGCATTTGCTAGAAAGGACACAGGCGCATGGTTGAGACATGGAAACGAAGACAGACGTCATCACAGCCATTGGGGTTCTGGAATATAGTAGCGCCATGAAAGCGATTGCACGAGAGAGACGCTGTTCCATCCCTCCGACTGGACATCGGTTGTGCAGTTGAGAGCGATTGACCTTGCCTGGGTGAAACGAGTACCCCTCCGCAAGATGGAGGGGCTGAGGCATACGAAGGCCCACGGAGAGAGACCACGGTGAGAGCGGTGAGGTTGACTGAATTGGGTGACAGCGCGGATTACTGGATCATTCTCATAGCAATCCAAAACATGCTTGAATTCAAGCATATATAACACCAGGAAATCGCTCGTAACACAGCGACCAATGACACGGCTGTTCCTCATACGCCGTGCGTGAATTCCATCGTTGAGACGGGCTCGTGTGCCCTCTTACCAAACAAGGATCGCTCACGGATGGTGTCAAGGGCTATGCGGATTATCAGTCTTGCGCTCCTTATCTTTCGAGGCGTCCCACACCATCTAGAACCAACGAATAAGTATTTCCCGACAAAAACAATGGCTACGTATCAAGGTGCTGCGCAGGCTCGGCCCAGTACCTGGGTTACCCCCATCACCGGAATCACCGCCTGAACAGACCATATGTACCCTCCACTGGACCATGGGCATGAGATGGCTTGGATGCTCGCCAGGGAGAGCCTTTGGCGCTGTAACATTGACCTTCTGTTTTCGGCCTAGGACTCTCTGGACAGGTCCCTCAGCTATCAGATAGATTGGCCGGACGGGGGCGCAGGATTGGACGCTCGCTGGATTTAACGTTATTTGTGCCCTGTCCAAACCCCACGGGCCGGCCAGGGATCTTTGGTCTGTGTTGCCAGTGGGCATGGAGGGTGAATTCGGGATTGGGCCATTTTCTTCTTTTGCCCCGAGACCTACCACGTAGAGAAAGAAACGATACGCCGGCTTACTGGAGCTTGGATGGAAACAGAAGGAGAGAGGAAATACTGGAATCATTAGAGACGTTTGCCAAGCCGGCCTGGCACAACATGGGCGACGAAGACGCTGTTGGGCTCACGCCAAGTTGCCGTCCTGGTACGCGTGGGGATACGCAGTATTACCGAGGGAGTGTCTGACCCTGGTGTACGGGGTACTCTGTAGTACTGCTTGTTACCTGTATGCTCCATAACGTAGATTGCTCCGCACATATTTATCAAGGTGCGCATTGGACGGTGGGTCATGTCAAAGTAGTGGCAGCTCGTGGTCGTTCCGGCTTTGACACAACCTTGTCAATAGGCTATCACGTAGATGAGCCTCAAGTTGCCTACCTATCCGCCAACCTTGGCCATGGACTGGGACAGAAACTTCGGTCGTCCTTATGAGAGCCGGTGACCGAGCTGAGAAGTAACGCAGACCGCAGACTGGCCATGAATCCCCCGGGCCAACATTGCGTCTCCCGAAGAGGCAAACGGACCGCTGATAAGCCAATCAGCCAAAGGGCCACGACACGTGTATCCGTATCTCGTCCCTCATCTTAGCTTGGCTCTTGGCAAAGTAAGACCTTGTCACCGAACACGCTGCTTTCCCGGCATCAGCCACCCTGCTAAGGTTCTTGGCAAGCAACCAAAAGAACCTCCAATCGGTCTCCCTCGTTTTTGTCCAGCCAGTCAGCGGCCTCCGAGATGCTTTCTCGAGCGGTAGGGCCCTGTGTTCCCCTCGTCGTTCTGTGCCACCGTTGTTGTCACTATCGCCTATGGTTCCCCTCCAACCACCCACCTCCAGGGCAGAGATCGGCGGCGGATCGCTTCCCAACAGCAGGCAGAATGGAAACTGTATATATCGAGCGAGGGTAGCCTCAAAGCTACGTAGGACAGCTTTTACGTAGCTGGCCGTAGCTGTCTTTCTTCCCTTCCTTTTCAGTCAATCGATTGGCGTAGCGTCCAACCGTGGTATCGCGAAGGCTTCATTGACTTCCCCGTGCGAACCGGAACATCAGACCGATCTCGGCCTCCATCCGCGGTCCATCCTTTCCCTTCCCTTTTGCCCACGATGCGTCAGTCTGTTCCGACGCTGGCTCTGGCACTCGCCGGTACTGCGCTCGCGGTCCCGGCGAAGGAGGACGGCGACCACCTGTACTCGTCGCGCCTCGCCAAGCGCGGCATCGACGCCGCCGGGCACTTCAACATCTCCTTCTTCCACGTCAACGACGTGCACGCCCATCTCGACGAGTACTCTTCCTCGGGCACCGACTGCACGCGCCCCGAGCGCGGCTGCTACGGCGGCTACGCCCGCATCAAGCACACAGTCGACGAGCTGCGTCCGCAGTACAACGACTCGCTCTGGCTCAACGCCGGCGACGAGTTCCAGGGGACCCTTTTTTACAGCTTCTACAAGGGCGAGAAGATCGCCGAGACCATCAACCAGCTCGGCTTCGACGCCATGACGCTTGGCAACCACGAGTTCGACGGCGGCGACGACCAGCTCGGTGACTTTCTGCTGAACCTCACCTTCCCCATCGTCGCCGCCAACATCGAGTCCGACAACGAGAAGCTCAACAAGACCATCAAGCCCTACCACATCTTTGATAAGCAGCAGCTCGCCGTCATTGGTGTCACCACCCCAACCACGCCGGGCATCTCGTCCCCCGGCAAGGGCACAAAGTTCCACGACGTCGTGACCACGGTGCAGTCCACCATTGACCACATCAAGTCCACCACCAACATCACCCGCATCGCCGCCCTCACGCACATCGGCTACGAGGAGGACCAGAAACTCGCCGAGGAGACGTCCGGCCTCTACCTCATCATGGGCGGCCACTCCCACACCCTCCTCGGCGACATGGAGGACGCCGAGGGCCCCTACCCAACCATCACGAAGAACAAGGACGGCGACGACGTCTTCATCGTCACGGCCTACCGCTGGGGCGAGTACGTCGGCTACATCGACGTCACCTACGACACCGAGGGCAAGGTCCTCGCCTACCACGGCGGGCCCATCCACCTCACCAACACCACCGAGCAGGACCCGGACCTGCAGGCGCAAATCGAGGCATGGCGCGGGCCTTTCGAAGCCTTTGCCGCCGAGGTCGTCGGCGTCAGCAACGTAGAGCTCGACCAGACCCTCTGCCAGCGCCAGGAGTGCCTCCTCGGCAACGTCATGACGGACGCCATGTACGAGTACCGCCTGAACAACTCGGACTCGACGCCGCCCGACTTCGCCCTCATCAACGCCGGCGGCATCCGCGCCACGATCGACAAGGGCGACATCACCCGCGGCGAGGTCCTCACCTCGTTCCCCTTCGGCAACTCCATCGTCGAGATCACCTACAAGGGCGCCGACATCCGCAAGGTGCTCGAGGGCGCCGTCAGCAGGGTCAACCAGTTCAACAACCTGCCCATCACCTCCGGGTTCCAGGTCTCCAGGAACATCGTCGTCGAGTACAACCCGGCCGGCAACAACGGCTCCAGGCTGGTGTCCGTCACGATTGCCGGCGAGGCCCTGGACGACGAGAAGGACTACCGCGTCGTCACCCTCGACTTCCTGGCCGGCGGCGGCGACAACATCTTCGTCGCCACCACCGACTTTGTCTCACTGGACACCCAGGACGAGGTCCTCGTCCAGTACGTCCAGGCCAAGAGCCCCATCGACGCCGAGATCGAGGGCCGCATTGTCCAGAGCAACGGTACTACTAGCAGCCCCTCCGGTACCGCTACCGGATCTGCCGCCGTGCCGTCTTCCACATCTGGAGAGAGCGGTGCCAGCATGGTCTCCGTGAGCTTGGGCGCCATCGCCCTGAGCCTGTTCGCCATCTTGGCGATATAGATAAAAGATACCACAGGGGTACATATGTAACCTAGTAATGAGCGAGACGATGTATATGTATCACTAAAAGAAATCGAAAAGTACGTCTGTCAAATGAAGATGATAGCATGTCCTGCGTTTCCCTCTATGGTGATAATAAAATGATACCAATCTATCCTATCTCCCATGACAAGGCATCTGACTTGAGATTTACCGCACACTGTCAGCCTTGCACCAATTTATCCTCTCATTCTCAAATATCAGTATATATATGTTACTGCGGTTTCTACAGAAGACACCCGGCAGCATCGTCAAGCATCATGCAACGCTAGTTTTCCAGGTCTTGCTACATAATTCCGACACCTCGAAAAAGTCTGTTAGCACGGTCAGTACAGTTGACCTGAACTTGGAATCATGAGAGAATAGGAAGAACGGAGATGGAGAGTTCAATGAGAACCATTGATCCATGCTTATGTATGTATGCATGCATATCACGCCGCTGGTGGGCTGTCTAAGAGCACTAGCCCACATAGGCGTAGCGTTCCGAAGAGCCAACGTCCCGAGGAAACGGAAGTGCGAGTGCCCACTAACAACAATGCAGATTCCTCTTGCAGGATCTAGCCGGGAGCACGCGTAAAACCATCAATGCGGGCGCTGTTTTCTTCACCGGAGGGCCGAGACGGCGAGGTCGTGGAACTGAGACCAAATGCTTCTTTCTTCGGCCTGGTGGGCCGAAGCGGCACGATCTGAGACAGCCCAGCGGCCTGCCATTGTCGTTAGTCTGTTGCAGTTGTTTCGTCACCGTCGGCGTTGTGAGGTGTGACTTTGTGACGCGTCGGATTTTCAGTTCTTTTTTTCCCCCTTCGTCAACCGGTGGAACTGATGAGAGGTGGCCGAGACTTGGAAAACAAAACCAGACCGAGTCTATGCATGACGCCGCCAACATCCCCGAAGTCGGATCTCGTTCAGCGCATTTGAGAGATCCGAGACCGGAGTCCCCAGACTGTATGATTGCAAGCCGTTTCTTCGTTGACTAGTGTTGGGCTGATTCGCTTGCTCCTCATATCTGGCCTTTACTTGAAACGTCCATTTTGGGGTCAAAGTTGTGCTTACACGTGAATAGTGGTGTTTTATACACGCTCGTCTCTTGAACGATGCCACAAGCCAAGATTTGGATGCATCAGATAAGCCCGACGTCAGGTCAAGAAGAAAACAAACAACCAAGGAACGTTACGTGGGGGTGAATATCCAACATGAAGTTCTCATTGCTGCAGCGGCGTCTGGCTGGACAGTCAAAAAGCGCTGCTGCTGCTGCTGCGCTGAAGTCGGAGGACCTAGAGATGTTGAAGGGCGGCGCTAGTAGTACGCCGTCAAGATACATCAAGCTCAGACGGATGTGAGGTGTTATTCAAGTTGGTCAATTGCCAATATATACATATATCATCAAAATCCAGAAGACAAGGCTTTCATGAGCATGATGACATGTAAAACCCCCCGTCCCAAAACGCCTCGCCGGGCTGGATCCAAGCCAGCACCCATGATTCATTAATCCGTAATAGACATTATAGGCAAGGTATATATTTATCGTGCTTCGTCGACGTCGTGCATCAGATCTGCGCCGGCTTCATCCGGGCCAGCTCCGTCGGCAGACTGCTCTGCCTCACGGGACCTTCGGCGGTCCAGCCCCTAAACATGGGATGCGAAAGAAGAGGCGGCGTCTTCAGGCGTATGGTGGGCGGGCGGACGGGGCCGCCGTAGTCCTCTTGGACGGGCAACGTCACCCGCCGCGTCGGGTACTTTTTGTGAAGCAGCTCCCACGTCTTCTCGACGCGGGCTTCGTGCTCGTCCCAGTCGCTGCGGACGGACATCAGCAGCCCCTCGCCCTCTTCCGCCTCGATGCTCGACTTTGACCTGGTGCGGCCATGCCAGATCCTGGAGCGCGTGCGGGCCGGCGGCGAGACGGGGGGTTCCGTGTCGGGGCTGCCGGGGGCGACGGTGCTCACGGTGATGGACGTCCGGGCCTGCAGGGACTTGCGGATGATGGTGTCCCTCAGCTCCTCCTCGGCCAGGATGATGCGCGACTGGGTAAGCCTCGTGCGCCGCGTGTACTCCTCCCAGGTGAGGTCCGGGTTGCGCAGGCAGGCATTCTTGTAATCCTCGGCGGCCTGCCTCTTCCGGTGGCGGGTAGCGACGAAGTACGCCGCGACGGCGATGGCGAAGAAGAATGCGGTTCCCAGCACGGTGGAGATGATGATGAGAGTCCGTGTGTTGGTGGAGCCGGGGGTTGTGGCGGTCAAGTCGTCGGCCACGGGGTCGGTCGAGGAAGAGGACGAGGGCGCGGCGGTCCTCGAGGCGAGAGAGAGTATCATCGGCGCGGCGATACGTACGGATGGTTTGATGTAGCGAGTGACAGGCGTCAAGGTTGAGTTGGCTAAGGCTAAAACGAGCGTGGTGCGGCCATCAATCCGATGGAAGAAGGCGGACCAGACGGACCCGACTGCTACGGACGGGGAGAGGGATGTGTGGGATGAGAGAAGATTCTTGACCGCTTGAAAGTGTGTGTGTCTGTGTGTGTGACGATCGTTCGCGGGCAAGGGGATGGAATCCCTCTTTGTATGTCTGCACGAACTTATTCCTCAGATACCCAACGGGCTGGGCAAGCCCACTCAGAATGGCGACAATCTATTTTGGAAAGGTTAGACATGCAGTTCCCCAAAGCGCATGTTCCACACAAGCAGAATGACTAGTCTCCAGGTCGACGGCTCAGGAACACCCAGGAACACGGCAACTCGCTGCTCACCGCATAAATGCGGAGCTTGGAGCGATGCTTTGCCTTCTACACATCCTTGGCGGTGCAGAAGCGAGACCTCGATGTCCACTACACTGGATGGGGAACGCAGATGTATCCCGGGGAGGAAAGTAAAAGTTCGGATACGGCGGACACAGCCCAGAGTAGGCTTGAAGGCCGGAGCGGGCATCTTTCTTGCGATGCCGGGGGGGGGGGGGTGTGAGGAGGAGGAGGAAATGTGTGGCTTGACAGCTGTCTCTCGCGTGACTCGGTCGTCGTCCGTCCGTGAACTGCAGACCCTAAAGAAACCTTGCATGCGTTCGTTCTCCCCCAGAGAGCGACTCCAATATTCAACAGCACGGCAGGCAAAAGACGTGAGGGGGACTTGGCTAGTCGATGGAACCGGATTGGCTGGGAATAAGCTATAATTGGTCCCGACAAGGGGCCCAGCCAGGGGTTGGCCAACACGAGCTCAGGCACAGTAGCGCCGCATTGGCGGAACGGGGTTTCAAAAAGCAAACCCTGGACGATATGTATGGATAATGGTAGGCTGTTGGGGGGGGGGGGGAGAGGAGAAGGAGGGGGGCTCTGAGTTGGCTGGTCTGGTTGCTGGGCGGGATGAAGAGAGAGATTTCGACCCTCTTGAAGAGGCCGGGGCTGGGTGCCGCAGCCTATGAGAATGCCAACAACACCCGGGTGGCTGGACCGGCGGCCGAGCCGTTTGAGACAGGGATCGGACGGGTTTCTCTCGGCCGTCTTGCCTCTTGTCTTGTGATGCTTTGCTTGTCCTACCTAGTGTCTGGCCTCGTATGCGGTCGGGAACTGCTCGACATTGGGGTCTGGAGAACGAGTACTGGGTAAGCATGCATCTCTGCATCGCCTCACTCGATCCCTCATGCCCAATAGATTCCCTATTTCTGTCCTTCACTAGGCACAGCATACATGAGGGCCATGTCCGATGTCTGGTATGTCCAGGGTGTATGCCGTGTTGCCATGCACGTGCTGCCCGAG
Source organism: Colletotrichum graminicola M1.001 (assembly GCF_000149035.1). Classification (NCBI taxonomy): domain Eukaryota; kingdom Fungi; phylum Ascomycota; class Sordariomycetes; order Glomerellales; family Glomerellaceae; genus Colletotrichum; species Colletotrichum graminicola. The sequence goes on from NW_007361007.1 coordinate 567,475, forward strand.
ATGACGCGGTTGGGAAACGCAGACCAGACCAGAGCAGAGAGCAGTTGGCTGCCTCCACCATGTCCAGCGCGCGAGTTGTTCTTGACTGACACGCCTCTAACATGCACTTGTGTAGACTCGAGTGGAATACGAGAAACGAGGCCTCGGATTTGTATGGCGATCTTTCAAATGTCTCACCCACGAACTGCCAACAGGCGTTTCTTGCTCTCTAACTTTGCTTTATCCGGACAAACGCAATCCACACCGCCTCGCCGGATTTGCGCCTCTTGGCATCAGGGCAAACATAGCCTGGTACGAGTTTTCTTCTTCCTCTCTTTTCTCTGCCTTGTGCGACGTCATCTTCCAAGTAGAGTGCGTCTGGGTCGGCGGTACAGCAAACAATGCAGGGCGCCGGATGGTCCCGGTAATTTCCCGACTTTCTCATCACGTCTTTCTTTTCTTTTTGCTTTTGGCTTCCGCAGTAGGGTTGGAAGAAGCTCGTGGTGTCGACAGCACGGTTAAGCAGCCTCTTCCAAGGCAAAGTCCAAGACAACCACCTTTCTTTCCTCCTCTTCTGTGCGAGTGAATAGAGAGACCAACCGCTGCGACCCTGACTCGAACGTCTCAAGCTGCGGCTCGCCGGAATACCCGTCGCCTTCCCAGAGCGTGGCATATTCCAGCCTCGTCTCCTCGGTCGCCACGTCCTCCAGAGGCAGCCGGACGCCCAGGACGGTGAGCTTGTCATCCAGATTTCCTGGCAAAGCGAATACAACCATGCTCTTCCCCGGCAGCGCGATGACATCCCCGCGTGCTCCTGTCCGCGTCGGCCGGAGGCGAGGCAGCGCGTGTCGGCTCCATTTCCCCTGCGGACTCCGATAGTAGTGCATCCAGATTTCCTTCTCGCGGTTCAAGACGTGGAATCCGCCGCTGTCGTCGGCCGCCTGTGCCTCCTGGTTCAGGATACCGCTGTTCATGGGTATGTCGAAGACGATCAGCCCGTCGCAGTCGGGAAAGACTGTCTCGCCGAGTTCCAGGTTCGCGAGCCGTTCGCCCTTTGTGTTGTTGAATGTTTTCCCGCCGTCATCGCTGCATACGTAGAACAACTGTCTGAGGTCAGTCAAGTCTCGCCCATACAGGGGGGGGGGCCGACCACAAACCCACATTGTGGTTGTTTTCCGGACCGTTGGGACCGGCCTGCACCGTGTGCAGCCTCGCTTCCGGATCGTCGACGCCTTCGTACCAGACAAACCCGCGGTAGGTCCCGGACACGTGGATGCGGCCGTTGGCGTACGAGATGCCGTTGATGTATGGATTGTTCTGGACACCCGTGAGAAACTGTCCGATGTATGAATATGACTGGGATCTGCTGCTGTATTTGAAGAGGTGGTCAGACCCCGCTCCAGCCCTGCATGCCAGTCAGTTGCGTCTTCTTCGGATCAACACACAGCCATGCCGGTGCACGTACATGCCAATGCGATAGGTCAAGAGGAGGTCATCTTCGATTCGGATGAAGCGAGGATAAGTCATCTCCAAGAAGAGCTTCTCGACGCCTAGCTGACCAGTGCGTGTGTATCCCGGCAGTTGATTACGAGTCGGACTAAACAATGACGCCTTCCACTCATGCGCTTCCGGGTTCGTTGCTACGCCTTGTATCGACATGCGGTAGTGCAGACTGCGCCATGCGCACTCGTCAACGGAGCTCTACGACATGACATGAGATGAGATGACTGTAAAACTCACGGGTCGCAGTGATGGTCAAACGAGACATGGATCGATCCATCCCCGGCACAGATACCTATGGAGATGGTGTTATGCCCGTCGTCCGGCGTCTGCTCGTAGTCATCAAAGCTCAACGTCTCCCAGCTACCTAGAGTTTGGCTAACTGGGCGTCGCGCAAGGCTGACGAAGAGGACACTGCCGGACGCGTCCTTGTGCGTGTAGAAACAGGCGTACTGCCAACCGTTGAAGGTTGTCAGCGCATCTTGCTGGAACGAGTTGGCATTGATCCGGTGCTCCCGGCGCGCATCAAGCGTCAACTCAGACTTGGCGACGAACTTCAGTTTGAAGTCCATTTCGTCGGTGTTGGATGCTCCGTCTTCAAGCCTAGTCTATCGAGCCGGCCGGTTTAAAGCCGTACTTGCGGAGGACGACCCCCCCGCCCTCTATGCGGCGTTCATTGTGACGTATGGTGATCCTTTCCGCTGGGTTCGGGGAAAATGGAGCCGAGGCATGGCGCGATGGACGGTTCCCCGCGCGACGAATCCCCCGATGGGCCGTCAGGATCGCGAACCCCGAAGCTTCTCCAGACAGCCATCGCCTATGAAAGGACCCCCGGCGCTTTTGGCAACGCCTGATCTCATGTCTTGAGTCGAGCTAGCCCATAAAAACAAATGTGAACGGCAGTGAGGACCTAACCTGCCGAACCAGGCTTGTCCCGCAGTTGTCTCCATTCTCATCGAGTTTACCCCATGGTCCTCTGCCATTGCTGACCCCATGTTTCCCCGCGTTCGGTACCATTGTTCTCCTGTCAATGGACCGCTACCCGGACCGAAGTCTGAATGGAACCACTCTAGCAAACAAGATTGGCAGCGGAGCCGTGCAGACAACAATGATCAGCGGAGGGTGATGCGACCCTGCGGAGTTGGATATAAGCAACCGCAGGCGTCCATTGAACATGTAATTCCTAGATTAACGCCTATCTCTGATCATCTCTCCTCTAGCAGATCAGTCGCATTGAGCAAAGGGAAGACGGATCCACAACCATGGGCTGGAATCTCAAGCTGGTGAATAGCGACGATCGTCACGCCCTTGAGTCAACGACGCCGACGACGACAAAGACCGTCTCGACGGTCCTCATGACCGAGCTGGCATACCCAGCACACCGGGCGACGGCGACGGCGCTCAGCAGCACGACCTACAGCGTCGGTGCCATCCTCGCCGCGTGGGTTGCCTTTGGCAGCTTCCGGATCCAGAACACATGGTCAGTCTCGGCGGCATGGGGAAACTATTGCACACACGACGAGGGTCTTCGCTAAAGCTCCGACAGGGCCTGGAGAACACCGACGATGATTCAAGCCGTCCCGTCCGCGATGGTGCTTTGCCGTCTCCTGTTTCTTCCAGAGTAAGTTCGCCAAGGAACATTCACACATCGTGCCATCTGAAGACCTGCCAATTAGATCGCCTCGATGGCTTTGGAGCAAAGGCAAGGAACAGACGGCGCTCGAAATCCTCACCAAGTATCACGGCGCCGGCAACGTCGACGACGTGGTCGTTCAGCACCGGTATGCTGAAATCCGCGATACCATCGAGGCCGAGATCTCGCAGAACAAGAACCCGTTCCACCTCAAGGCGCTGTTCTCCACGCCGGGCAACCGATGGCGCTCCTTCATCATCATTTGGTGTGGGATTTGTAAGCAATGGAGTGGTAACGGGCTGATTTCATACTTCCTCGGATCCATGCTGAAGAGCGCCGGCATCACGAGACAAATCGAGACAACGCTAGTCACGGCGACCTCGTAGATGTTTAGCTTCGCGTGCTCGTTTGCCTTTGCCTTTCTTCCTGCCCGAGTCGGTCGTCGGCCGTTGATGTTGGTTAGTACGGCTGGGATGTGGGTTGTGTTTGTAGTCATCACTGCCACCACCGGAGCGTATGTCGAGGCGGGCAATCGACACGCCAGCTTCACAACTGTTGCATTCATCTACTTGTACAGCGGCGTGCACAACCTGGGATGGAAGGGCGCGCAAATGCTATACAGTAAGTGTTACTCGCTTCCTATACGAGGTGGAGAGAGTAAGAGCACTGATAGGCTGCCAGTCGTCGAGATTCTCCCCTACACTATCCGCGCCAAGGGCATGGCCATGTTTTCTCTCGTCGCGGGTATCTGCGGAGCTTTCAGCACCTACGTAAACCCGCTTGGCATCGCGGCCATTTCCTGGAAATTTTACTTTTTCTACGTCGCCTGGATCATCGTCCAGTTCGTTGTCGTGTACTTGGTGTTCCCGGAGGTGAGTTTTCCGGGAATTTCGATGGGAATGCTGGGCGCTGACTGTCTACAGACCAAAGGACCTAGCTTGGAGCAGGTCGCCCTGCTCTTTGATGGAAATGATGCTCAAGTTGGCCGGATCAATGCGGTGGCAAACAAGATGCTCGATGAGAAGGGCGGCGGTTTTGCTGTAAAGATGCGAGACAACAGTAGTTAGTTTCAAGACGTTGAAGCTCACTTGACTGGCTGAATCCATATATTAATCGGAGGGCTACTTAGCTTTGGCTGTTATTACTGATCCATCTGTTCCCCGTCCGGCCTCCCTCCTCTCACCCTACCAAAGCTTTTATATTTCTTTCTCCCAATACGTCCAATTCTTTTGAGGTGTTTCTGATCGATTTGATGCTCAGTGCGCACAGGAACCATCCGTTACTCCGTCAGTGTCAATATATCCGACTGAGGACTACATGTCAATTTTCATATGCGATAAAAACGACGGGTACGTTATCCGGCCGAGGTTCCTACTAGGCTTCGTCATCAGGTGGGCGTAGGTATAGTCTTACAATTGCTTCATGAAACGTGGGCCGCTCGTCGTCTCAAGATGCCGAAGTGAGGCTTCACTGCTTCAGCGGGTGGCACAGACCCAGGTCTTGGGGCTTCGGATCCGCGCTGGCACAACTTTTTCTCGCCCCTGACATCACAAAGTGTTTCTCGTCTTTGCTGCGCCCTCTGGAATGTCAGATTGATCGAGGGCCTTCACAGGTCGCAGACGTCGGTTCTGAACTCCGTCTACTGCCGAACATACAGCTAATTTGTCAACACTCGCAGGCATTAACCACAGCGGCAAGTGCTCTTTTCCAATGTTTCATTCTACGTCCGTGAGTATAGCCATGGGTACGGTCAGCTGTCACTTCGGCGGCTCATCCACTGTCAGTCCACCACATTGGAATCGACGAATCAAAGGGCAGCATTGAACTCAACAGCCCGAAACCATATCGAAAAGTCTGTTTTCAGCCGGCAACGTCAGAACCGCTCTGGGATGGCCGCTGCCTTTTCTCAAACGTCGACTGTTTCTGGCTCTTAGCTGTCGGCGGCTACCGTAAATATGTTTGACTTTCTAGCCCGACCAGCCATCCCACAAAAGTTCAGACCGAGCTATCTACGGAGAGGCGGATTCGTGGGGCACGAAACATACAGGTAGGCCAGCCGAATTGAACAGGGAAGCTCCCCGTTGGCTCTGGGAAGGCAGCGGTGTTCCCTCCGTGTCATGGACCCGACTTGGGAACCAAGCTTTGGGTATCTACCATTCGTGGTTAGCTCGATACAAGGGAGGCCATCAAGAGTGATGATTGTGTTAGAGCACGCAGAAAAAGTTCAAGCACAGCCACCAACCAAGTGGGCTGGCTTTGTGACAACACGCATATCACAGCAAGAGAGATTCGTGCACCCTGCCTCCTAGGAAACATATTCATCGTGTTCTTCGTATTGTTACAACTCAATACCGCGTATGAGTATCATAATGGGGTATTATATCAAAGCTCTGGTGACCAGCTGTAAGGCTAGGCGACTGGGCCTACTCTGATGTCCATATATACATACATCTAGAAGTGTTGATCATTTCCCAAAACACATTTATCATTCCTTTATAGAGCCCGACCCTGATGACTGAAATGAGTCGACACTCAAAAAACTAGCGTTGCTCATCTTTCTATCACAAGAGGAAAATTTCGCTCTTATTGGAGGTGTCGGTGTGTTGTCTTCCTCCACAGAGACAGTCGTGGTTCTCTCGCATTGGATAGCCATGCCCATAACAGAGCCCTCGCCCATGCCGAATCCCCTCATGCTGTCTGTGCTCTCATTGCACTCGACTGTAAGCCCTTTGAGGCTGCCTGATTTAGGCCCCTTCCGAGCAAGTTTGCCATTCCACTTGCTGCAGTTTCTGTTCCCGCTGGGATCTGCTCCGCTAATAATAGTTGTCGTATTGCCGAATCTCGGTGGTGCGTTGCACATGAATGCGAATGTATTTAAGCCCACTTCTTGCGTGGGTGGTCCATCAGCGGAGAATACGATAGATCTCCGGGTCGACGAGTAGAGGACAACGTCCATCCAGCCGTTACAAGCTATCATGGCTCCCGCGAAGCAAAAGTAGGCCAGAGAGACATTATGGCCTGCCATGGATGCGAGACGGCCTGCCGCCAGAGGCATGGTGCAGATGACATAAACGAAGGGGTACAAGAGAAAGGTGTGCTGGCGGGCGTAATCCGGTATGTCTGGGAGCCGTCTTAACACCGTTGTCAAGCCTATAGGGCGCCATATGCGGGATCTTTGACCGTCGCTGACGCTTCTTGTCTTCCACGTCCAGTTTGTGACACTGCAATCTGATGGACTGGTTCCGTTAGAGCTGGACGAACTTGACTCGTGCCCAGCAACGTTGCAGCAAAGGATCACGCCACCGCTCTTCCTTGCTATTCTCTGCAAATGCAGGAAAATTGCAAAGTATATCATGGTAGTGAGGATCAATGCAGCAAATATCCAGAGATAATGAAGAGTCAGGCGGATGTCCTGGTATTTGGAGTTGACCCAACACTATGGCAGTGTTAGTACAGCAAACCTGAAAATGCAGACGTATCACAACTTACCCATGCACCGGCTCTAACATAAAGGCCGGCTTCAGCCTTTCCATGTCCTGTAATGATGACCGTAAGGATCCCTGTTCCGTACACGAATATCCACATCATGGCTATGGCCGTGTGGAAAATCCAGGTCGGGATTTTCTTGTTTAAAACGATCGACACATATGTGTGGATCGCTATACCCGTGATAAAGACGGACGATGCCAAGTCGCCGGTTGAAACAAACCAACCCTGGGTCCAGCAAGTTTTCGTGCCGACCTCTATTGAATTTCTCGTCAGCCATTTGGCGTTCAGTAGAAACGCCAACGCCTGTTGAATGTCGGCAAGGAGTAAGTTGAAGATCAAGACGAGAAACTGGTTCGGCGGCTCGTTTATCGCCCTTCGCCACCAGTTCTCTTGTGCAGCCCTCTCGGCAGCTGCCTCAGTAGCAGCAACCCAGTTGCTCGGGATAATAAATGCTGCATTTGCTGTTGTTGGCGTTTCGACTTTGGTGACTTGGTCCTCCTCTTTCCTCAGCTTTGGCGGTCCGTTGTGCCATGATATCAGCTTGAATGTCAGGAACACCAACAAGCCGAGGCTAGTAAAGAAGGAGAGGAAACCCATTGTTGCAACCACGGCGAGGCCATTGCGAAGGACTGGTGGCAGCGGACGGATCGAGTAGGGCGAATTATCAGAATCGTAATGATCTGGCGTCTCGTTCATCTCCGCTAATGTAGGATAATCGACGAAGCTGCACCGCTATGTGGCGATATCATGGGGAAAGGCGTCGTGTGGGGGTGTTACCGGACAGCAAAAGGACAAATTCTGGTCTGGCAAAGGGTGCCAAAAGCTCAGTGTAAAATGACAAGGGACGGACCGTAGTTTAAAAAAGATACGGCTCAGCTTTTCATTCATCCGTCAAGCGATAAACAATCCAAGGAGATAGTGTCGATTCCCAAACGCCAAGACATGTTATTCCCAGCCAAATGGAGGAAACATCCCGAGTCAGGAATCGGCCGAAACGAATCAGCTAGAGGACGGAAGATGAGTCTGTTTGTCGAATTCCGCTGTCGGCGGGAAACACCCCGCGCTCTGCCGCCACAGTTGTGCGCTATGGCCAAAATCCGATCGATCATTTAAGGTTCATGTTGGGCAGTGCGTCGTCACGGCATGCGATAACCTGTCTGAGAACCGGGGAGAGGTCCATGTTCCATCCCCGTTCCAGGCCAAAGTATGTGTTGATGGGCCAGACTCTCGTGGGCTGGGAATGCCGCAGATCGTGATGGATTTACCTCCAGCCTTCCTACTCGGTATGATTTTTCAATGTGAAAACAGACCTAGCGCAGAACAAGGCATCGAATCGGTCGAGAGCCGTTCATTTCCAGTTTTCCAAGAACGACGCCATGGTCGTAACAGTATGAATCGAGAACGGACGTGCGCCTTCTGCCAGCTACATGAGTTGATTTCGCCCGTCTGAGACACCATGAACGGTTGGAGCCTGCCTGGCTCCCGCAATATGTCCCGCGGGGCTTAGCCACATTTTCAAGATTGATAAGGAACATTCAAACGTTATTCAAGATGGGCTTGATGCTTCAGCTGAAATGTTTTGTGATGAAAAGGATGGGTGATTTCTAATAACCATCTCCAGAAATGCATCCATCCCCACCGGATACACGGGCTCTCAAGTGAAAGGGTGGTCTGTAACCCCGCTAGGAGGAGAGGGTGCTGATCGTTTTCGGGAAACTCCTTACCACCATTTGAACGTTCTGCCATCAGACGCGTTTCTCTGAGATGGGTTTACACAGGGCCCGGAGCAGTCCGGCGTGTTCAAGGAAGTTGCTGACTGGAAAACTTCTCTATACCAGGGTACGCTCTATTCATTACCAGCACATACACGATATCAGGCAATTACAACTAGTGTTCAGAAATCCAAATAGTTTTCGAGCCATTCGTTGAGCGCCCCCTGCATCTCTATCTGGCCTACGGGCTGCGAAGAATTCTGATTGGAGTCAAGTCAGAGCAGGCTGTTCGGTTGTCTCGCACAAAGGCTCCGGAAGAAAAGTCTAGACTCAGAAGCGAAGCTACTTATTATCGCATAGCCGTTCAGAAAAGCTCATGCCGAATTGCCGGTCGCTTCCGGCCTGCGTGTGTGCCGGCTGCCTTACTTGAAGTCGTTGGTTGCGAAGAACAGATTATGCTGCGATGCTTTTCTTCTCACAATGTCTGTGTCAGGGAGGCCCCGCCCGGCCACACTATTATCACTGGGACAAATGCGACGTGATGGGAACTTTGTTGCGTTGCCTGATGATTGGAGCATTCAGACAACCGTAAAGTTGACGTGTTTCATTTTCATGTTCCTGGGTATTAATCTCAAGCTTCTCCCCTTTCGAATCAAGATGTCTTTGGCAGTTGATTCACATGGGACCTCGCTGGATCATCACACAACGGTACAGACGATAACAATTTAAGGATAATTGTTATATACAAACGAGGGTCATATTGTCTGAACTATCGTCCAGCGAAAACCCAAAAGGATTGCGAGATCGCTACTACTGCTTCAAGGGGACCGTGCTAAAAGTTTTGCTCAGCATCATATCACATTGGAAGATGCTCGTGGTAAGTATCCTCCCCGAGGGCAATGAAGATTCAAGAAGACTATGATGAAGGCTGTGCAGCTGGCCTTCGCCAACTATCAAAAGGGAGGACATCTTCAACATCATCTGGTCAGATAGGGTTCAAATCGAATCTACTGGCCGCGCCAACCGCTTTGCTGGCCGGAACTTCAGACGAGGGGTCGGCACAGCTCCGTCGCAATTCCGGATGCACGACTCTTACGAGAGTCAAAATATGAATGTTTCAATTTGCATCGGTGACGGGGTTCTCTCCGAGTGGGATTTAATCTTTTCCGAACAGACGTAACGGAAGTGGATTTTTAAGTTCGCGGATGGAAATAGAAAATTCTACGCCCTCGGAGGCAATACAGCCGCACCCTTGGAATCGGCTCCGACTTCGAACTCGACGACACATGTGCGACCTCGGAGGTATTTACAAAGATTAATGGAGCTTGTAAGTGCAGGAGGGTAAGTCCTACTCGTCAGATAACAAGACGTCGTGGATAGATTAGAGTCGGCTAAAGTGTAAAATATGGATCTTCCGACTCAAAGGCCGTCGTTACTGTTTCCGTTAGCAATCAGACAATGTCCATAAGCTAAGTGATGGTAATAAGATAATGAGTCACCAGTATTTGTCTCGCAGCCTAACAATATTATCATGAGGTAAGCGACACAGCCTGGAGGGTCATAGATTTACTTCACTTGGGGTCCAAGATCCCATTTTCGATACTCTAGCCGTTCCGTCAGTAACTGTTTCTGGGTTTGGACGTATGCCTTGCAATGGAAAGGAGGCTGCGGTCACTTCTTGAGATGCACTGCTCATCACGCTTTCATCCGAGTCAGGTAGTCCAGAATAGTAATAACAGTCCTTACCCCAACAATCGGATACCAATGGCACCATAAACGGAGTTAGGGTTTGTTAAGTAAGGCAGCGCCTGTTCCGTCGGAGAGACACAAAAAGGAGGAGGCTTTTCCGTTGCCCGTTGCCCGTTGCCCGTTGCATCAGGTTTTTATATAGCCCACACTACCTTCATTGGACTGTTACATCTGCTTCAATGCATAAGAATATTGAAGAGGATTATGTTTGAACCATGATCCCTTGACAATGCCTCATTTGAACACGTTCAACGTTTGATGGTAATATGTGTTCTGTGAAGTCGTGAGATCTAAGATGCAATAGATTTTCCCAAATCCCTCTACAGTGTGATAGAACGTGGCCAACCCATTCGATTCCAGGTGAGTCCCAACTCACTCGACAGGAGATTCGCCAATCGCATGGCAGTATGAAAATAGACGCTGCAGAGCAGTGGGGTACATTACCATATCCGGTCTGCGGGCGGCTAGCCCGTTATGCCCCGGTGAATGCCAAATACTCGAAAGCAACCTTGAACCAACAGGTTCAAGATATTGCGATCGTATTGGTCCGGCAAGATGTTCAACACACGACAATGCTCACCCTAGCTAGGATTCTCAAAAGTTCTACGTATATTCTGTCTTTTTTACCCACTAAATCAAGCTATTTCAAGGCCAGGACTTCATCGTGGCGGGTCGGGATGGCAGCACAGCCTACGTCGTACCGGGGATTTCACCAAGTCGTTGGTTCGTCCGCCTCGCCGGCCACCCTACCATTTTCCTAAGCGCCGAAGAGAATATGTTACCCAAATTAGATGCCCCCTGCATAAATGCGAAACCTGTGTTGTGATTTGTAAGATGTTAGGCTTCCTACTGTCTGCGTGCTAGCCTGACCGCCCCCAGGGCCCTCGTAGCCTCTATTGCCGACTTCTTATCCCTTCGACCCGCCTCCTGCGATACTGAGACCTTTTATCATAAAAGTTTTCAGCAATTATCCATATTCACTGACAGACCAAAAGCCGGCCGGTTGTCTGATTGGGTATCATGATGCTTTTTTGAACTGAACAATTATCTGAATTCTCAATATCCTGCGAGCCGGATGCAACACCTCCATCGTCTTTCATATTTCTCATTTCTCTTTGGCCCTTTCTAGACCCATGTGGGAACACAATAGCACACAATTGCAGTTTTTGTCAGCCCGCAATGGCATCAATCAGAGCGATATATACACCACAGTCGATGGGTGGGTGGCTGCTGGGCGAGACAGGGGAACCATTGACATCCTCTGGTCAAGCATTTTGACAATACTCCTGTGCGTATGGGCGGCGACGCATCCTAATGCGCTTTCGCCAAAAGACAAGTGGTATCATGGTTTTTACGACAAGCTCAGTCTGGCCATGATAGGGCTCCTGGGACCCGACTTTCTGTTTGGACTAGCCGTGGGCCAGCTGTCAAGTGCTAGGAGGAGTGTAAAGGTGAGCTGTTGTCAAAAAAGTCCATTAGCCGTTAGGGTTGATAATAACCAATTGTCAGCAATTTCGCAAGGACCAACATTTGTGTGACGGCAAGAAATGGACCTACACGCAAGCGTTCTTTGTTGATATGGGTGGCATTTTCCTCAAGAGTCCCGACTTTCCCGAAGGATTCCCGATAGATGCCGAACAACTGCATTATCTGGTGAAGCACGGCTTTATTGATTTTCCAGACATGGAGTCCATGGATATTTCGGAGCGCAACACCGTCGATACTTTGTCAAGGTAAGAAGACAATCAGAAGCTTGCGCATCCTTTCGGAAAGCTTAGTCTTCTATAGAATCATCACGTTGTGGCAAACAGTTTGGTTTTTCATTATCGAAATGGACCGAATCAGAGTGGGACTGCCCATGACGACCCTTGAGTTGACTGCGCTCTCCTTTACTTTCGCCATGGTAGCAACCTTCATTTGCTGGTATCCGAAGCCCGCTATATCGTATCCACGCTATATCGAAACCAAGGTTCGCGACGGTCGACAAATCACTTTGGATGACATTCGATCATACGCAAGATCCCATGTCGGTACCACTCCAATTCATTAGTGGAGTTATTCCTTAAACTGACCCGCCCGTAAGACACATCCTCGACTCCAAACAAGGTGGCATCGCACCCCCCTCGACGACATCACTCCGCGCATGTTTCGTATCGACGCTTACTGGTGCTTCTATAAGAGGATTGGCGATATGATGCACCTTCACCCGTACGGCCGGCCCATCAAACAAGACCTCTGGGATAGATTGCCGTCCGATCTCTGGCGTCCAATGGAGCTGGTTTACTACCCCCTCGGCGGCGTTTTCATCGTGGGATTTAGCGCTTCATTCATGATTGCATGGAACTTCCACTTTCCGTCGCCCACGGAGCAACTGATATGGAGGCTAGCTGCTCCGTACCACATGTTCTTTTGTCTCTACGGAGCGTTCCACTGGCTTTACGAGGACCAGAAATGGCACCGGGACCAAGAGCGCATGCGGAATTCACTGTCGGTCGGATCGACTGTGGACACTGAGGCTCAAAGTCAGCATGGTGAACAAGGAGACATTCAGAAAAGAGGTTTTGTCAACAGATTGGTAACTCTGCTTCGGTCAGGGGTCAACAACTCAGCAGACAAGGACCCGTCGTTGGCTGTTCCTCTTTTCGTGGTCATGCCAAACGTTCTCATTTCTGCACTTTATGCGTGTTGCAGGGTATATTTCTACGTCGAGGACTTTGCATCACTGCGTCAACAACCAAATGGGATCTACCTCACAGGTAACCGATTCTTACCTTTCATTGGGGAGATGTGGAAGTAATATCAACAATATGTGGAATTATCCCTACCTGATATGAAGATAGACTGCGATGGTCTTCAAGTGGATATGAAGGTGTTAAAACACATTGATGGGAAGACGAAGGTATCCATATATGAAGATAGGTCCGATCTCGGTGAGAGCCACGGTCTCACCGAAACCGCCAAGGTGACCCAATCAGGCAACTTTAACAGTCCATTGGCCTCGTCATCCCCGCGTGTCAAAACAGGTGCTAGCGTCCCGGTCTGTGAAGCAACGGACGAGCGGAAAATGGGGCGATTCCCCCCCGTTGCCCATTAAGAGAAACGCCGAGTTTATTCCTTGTGGCGCAAAGGGTCAAGGTTGGTTCGATCACTCCACCAAGAGATCCAGTTCCTTTACGATTGCCCCTCACTCCGCGCTTCATGCTTAGTTTCGAGTGACGCGACTCTCTGAACGATTCTCTATAAGACTGCAAGGCCGCCGCTCTTGCTAAGTCTCGTTTGTGGAAACTGGTGCACCGTTTTTCGCAACTTATCAAAATACTATCACGATGGCAGACAAGACACATAACGTTGGAATCATCGGATACGGGTGAGTTGAGTCCAACACCACGTGTGTGATGGATAGCCAACCCTTGTACTGAATAGGCCCTCTTGCATGTTTCCGGGATTGCCTCGCTGCCGTGGAGGGAGTCATCAGCGAATTTCGTATGCTGATATTCCATTACAGCCTATCCGCAAAGGTCTTCCACATTCCTTTCATCAGTCTTACTCCTCAGCTCAAGCTGCACAGCATTGTGCAGCGTAACCCCACGGCTTCTTCGTCGGCACCAAATGACTATCCGGAGCTGAAGCACCACACCGCCCTGGAGCCCATGCTCCAGGACCCCGAGGTTTCCATAGTCAACATCCTCACGCCGCCCAACACCCACTTCAGCTTCGCCAAGCAGGCCCTCCAGGCCGGCAAGCACGTCCTGGTCGAGAAACCCTTCGTGCCCACTGTCGCCGAGGCCGAAGAGCTCATCCGGGTCGCCAAGGAGAATGGGCGCCTCATCTGCGTTTACCAGAACCGCCGCTGGGACAGCGACTTCCTCACGCTCAAGAAGATGATCGGCGACGGCGTCTTCGGCCGCGTCTACGAGTTTGAAACCCACTTCGACCGCTACCGCCCCGAGCGCCCTACGACGTGGAAGGGCGAGCTGGGCATGGCCGAGGGCGGCGGCGCGCTCTACGACCTGGGTTCCCACCTCATTGACCAAGCCTACCACCTCTTCGGCATGCCCGAGGCTGTCTATGGAAAGCTCATCAGCCAGCGCGGCGGTAAGTTTGACCCCGAGGACCCTGACAGCGTGAACGCGCAGCTGTCGTACAAGAACGGCCTCATCGTTAGCGTGCGCATCGGCGTCATGAGCGTCGAGGCCCACCAACCGCGTTTCTGGGTGCGCGGCACCAAGGCGTCGTTCCATAAGACGGGGCTCGATCCGCAGGAGGAGCACCTCAAAGCCGGCAGAAAGCCCAAGGAGCCCGGCTTCGGTGTCGAAGACCCCATCAACGGCGGCACGCTGCTGCTCGCTAAGGAGGGCGGCAAGGTCGAGGAGCGCACGAAGCTGACGGCCGAGCCCAAGACATACCTCCAGCTATTCGAGGCGTTCGCCAAGGCGGTCGAGAGCGGTAGGGATGAGGACGTCCCCGTGCCGGCGGGCGAGGCGCGCGACGTTCTGCGCATCATCGAGGCGGTCAAAGAGAGCGCCAAAACTGGAAGCGAAGTGCGTCTTTCTTGAGGATATGGAAAGAAAGAATAAGGACAAGAAAAAAAGCAATTTTCAGCCTCATGGCCAAAGGCTAGACCTCCTGCGGTGTAGGGAGCTGACGCCTTGCGGCGGCTTTGGCTTAGCGTGCCGAGTCGACGGGCGACAGCCAAACCTAACGGAAGTAAGAATCTTGATTTCGGCAGGGCTAGTGAAAGGAATTAGCTCCAAGTACTTAGGGGTCGTGTTCGGTAGAAGATCGATAATGATCAACGATCTCGGTCTCCTCGTGGTGTATCTTGTTGTTTGTCATGGCCGGCAAGTCCTTTAAGCGGGAAAAAGGAGAAGACTTGAAAGCGTCCGCAAACGGGGTAGACCCTCCGCCAATCTCCCCCATGGGCAATTCCGAGAGGAATGCAAGTTAAGAGTTTGGCTAGCGAGGAATCTGGTTCCGTCTACACCTACACTTTATCCGGAATGGCGATGCCATCGATGTCTTAGAAGACGGATAGATCTGGCCAGACCACAGTGGAGTGGCTCCTTTCATTCTTTGTTCACTATCCGAACGGTAGTAAAATGAGGCTAATGATATAGCTCGTTCTGCCGGAAACTTCCCGTCTCAAGGCTCACGATGTCTCACAACTAGAATTCCCATGTATATATAGGAGGGTGTCACCACTAAGTCCATTCATTTCTAGCCAGATCATCATCACAACCAGACCTTCCACCATTACGAGCACCGATCAAGACCTCAAAACATCAAGATGCGTTTTGTCACTTACATCATTTTGCCCTTCGTGGCCAGTGTCCTCGCTGACAATTTCATCGTCGTCCTGGATCCTGTGAGTCAGCTATTCCCTTTCACTCCGATCCAAGGCTTGTGCTAACTACATGGATCCGTAGGCCGCCAACCTTGAAGACTTCGTTGAGAAGATCGAAAATATCGAAGATGACAATTTCAATATCACGATTATTGACGAGTACCCGGACTTCAACCTGGTGGCTGTCGAGACCGATGAGCTTGGCGCCGCGGCGCTGGGGGCTTACGAAGAGGTTGTGGGCATCGAAACAGAGCAGCCCTACACAGTCAATGTCCCAGAGGATACCCCCAATCCTACTACAGAGCCTACGTCTATACCCATCACGGAGCCCGAACCCGAATCTACCACGGAGTCTATCCCTGAGCCTACCTATGAGCCCGGATCTGAGACTATCTCTGAGTCACAATCTGACCTCATTCCTGAGCCCACTCCCGAGCCTAGCCCAGAGCCTGTTCCGGAATTTACCTCTGAGCCCACCCCGGAATCCACCCCGGCGTTCACCTCTGGGCCCGTTCCGGAGTTAAGTTCAGACAACATCCCAGAACCCAGCCCTACACCTAGCTTCACGATCGGCTCTGAGTCCGTCCTAGAACTTAGCCCTACGTCCAGTTTTGAGTCTATCTTTGAGCCCACCTCAGAACCAAGCTCTGAGCCAAGCACCCAGTTTCCCACGGCTGGCTTCCCCTTCGGAGAAAGGTTCTAGACCAATTTTGACTCTTCTAAAAATGGCGGGATTTTATGAACCTACGGTTCATACATACGGGAATATTTTGTGAAAATCAAGGTCCGGAGTTTTGCGTCAGAAGATCATCATTGCTTGTATCAGCTGCACATTCAATAGGTCTGAAATGTGAACTAAGTTTAACCGCTTGCATGCAGCAAACCTCTCAGGTGAACCTCCCCTCCATGTGCATGAAGCGCTGTCCGACCTGCCTCTATGCATCATAAGATATCCACTTTGAGTAGAAGCCTTTTTGGGGGGCGTCCTGCCTGTTTTCTTATGAGACAGATCCACTAATAGCAACAAAGCCGCGGGGCGCCGCCTTAAGAAGCCATCTGCAACTGCAACGGGCCATATAACGCAGAGAAGCATGATTACTAGAATTCTTGCAATAAATGAGTGACAATATCGTCTTTTATACCGGAAACGGCTTACAGGATGCTTGGGTTGTTCAACGGGCATCATTGAGTTGAACATTGACTTCAGTTGGCGAGTTTCACTGATTGTCTAGATTTGATGCCTACTGTATAATTCTAGCAGCGTTTAACCTCTTTCTGGGTGTTCAACCGGATTGCAGAAGTAGATGTATCATGCCAGATTTGACATGTTGCAACCGTGTCATGACCTTGCTCCAAATAAAACCGAGGTGGTTAGGTAAAGTTGTATTTCAAGCAACACGTTTGTTTTTGTGTTGTTAGCCCCCATTGTAGGATAGATTGGCCTTGATGAAATACCAGGTTACTAATATGGTGCAATCAGATACATCCCCGTCAATTAACTTCACTACCGTACGTACTTTCAATGGCTTGACTGCTTCTCAAGCCAGCATGGCTGCTATAATTCCTGAACCCTTCGCTGTTGCATAACGTTACCGAATGCCTTTTCGTCTTCCGAAGGATTGGCATGGAGAATTCGACCGAAACAATGCCACAAGTTCGAGATAACCACAAAGACTTCCATGCCCCTGGTTGGACCAATACCCCTTGTCGTTGGTGTGCTCGAGCGCTTTATATGTGGCACAGTGAGATGCATGCGTTGGCGAAGGCCAAGACAGAGATGCAGGAATGGCCATCTTAGTCGCCAGTCAGACAAATGGCAGTGTCTGAGGCAGTGCCTGCGGATGACAGGCTGCTTCAGCAACCGCAATCAGAGCCGCTTTTCTACTCAGCTGTTGACATCAACACACGCTTCGCCTTGTCCCACGTAGATGGACTTGTCGGGCGTTAAATAATATCATCACCATCATCATCACCATCATCAACACACGCCTGTAGTTATGGAACCGGTAGGACTGGCCGTCGGGGCCGCGGGCCTGGCTGGCCTATTCAGCTCCTGCTTGGATGCCGTCGAAAGGTTCGACTCGTATAAGAACTTCGGCCGTGATTGGCGCTCCTTGGCGACTCAGTTCGACGCCGACAAGCACCGCTTTGAAGAGTGGGGTCGGGCCGTCGGCTTCGAGAACGGGAGGTTGTCAGATTCCCACCACCCCGCCCTCGACGATGCCCAGAAACTTGCGGTGGTTCGCAAGCTTCTGGACAGTATCCAAGATTTCTGTAGCGACGCAGAAGATTTCCTGTACCAACAGTATACACAATCAGACGATGGGCTCGCGAAAAGCGGTTTGGTCTCTTCACGGCAGATCCAGCCTCGCCATGGAGCGCCGATGGCCTCTAGGTGGCGGAAGGCGGCTTGGGCTTTAACCGGGAAAACCAGACAGACGGGCCATGTCCAGACATTTGCAACCTTGGTGCAGTATCTTTATGATGTGGTACCTCCTAACAACGCATCGGATGCGCTATCGAAGCGACCTACGCAGTTACAAGGTTCGAGCAAAGTCCTTTTCAGATCAACGCTTGGCGTTCCTCGCTAACAATTCCAAGACAGCCTGACTGCCTTTCTCGACGATATTCGAGCGTTCATGAACAAAGTAGAAGAGGAGATGCGAGGTAATGAGAATCTGGTCCTGTTTTCACGTCAGCAAGCTAACGATTGCAGCTGAGATAAAACGGGACCTGCGCGTATGGCTTGGGTGCCCGTCCACAAATGATCTATACGATGACTCTATCCACAAGCGACTAGATGAGACGTGCAAATGGATACTAGAACGGGACGAGATTCGAGATCGGCTTTCGTCCAGTGCCTCGACCACCAAAGTTCTGTGGATCAACGGTCCGGAAGGTTCGGTAAAACCATTTTGTGTGCCAGAATAGTTGAGATTGTTTCCACAAATCACCAAACCCCCGTCGCACACTTCTTTCTGTCGTCCAAGTTTGAAGGCCGCGACGATCCATTTATTGCTCCCAGGTCGTGGGTTGCTGATGTGGCCTTTGGCAACCAGGCTGCTTTGGACATCGTTTATAAAAGGCGTTTAGCCCAGCACGAACAGGTCGCCACGCGAGCGACCCTGGTACAACTCTTCCGTGAGGTTGTGCAAACCGTTCCTTTTTGCACTTTTGTCTTGGATGGTCTGGACGAATGCACCTGGTTAGGAGAGAGCCGGGACGGTGCGAATTCCGTTGCTCACTTTCTCAGTGAGCTCCGGCAGGCGATTGCTGATACCACAGCTCGGATCATGGTGACTAGCCGTAACGAACCAGAGATTTGGCATAGGCTTTCGCAGTTCCCGGGCTTCAACGAGTATTTAATATCACCTAAAGACGTCCATGCCAACAACGTAGCCTATTCGAGGAGTATCGTCAACAACAAGCTCTCCAAGCAGGACAAGTCAACAAAGTCCAACATCTCCCAGAGAATGGCCCTTCGATGTAACGGACAGTTTCAGTGGCTGAAGATGCAAGAAGAATTCTTGAGAAAGGGAAGGAGCAGGAAACAGCTCGAAAGAGACCTTGACTCAGCGCCCGCCGGTCTAGATCGCCTCTACGACCGGAACTGGGACAGAATCCAGAGTTTGCGACACGAGGACAGAAAGAGGGCGTTCTCTTTGCTTCGATGGGCCGCATTCTCCGTACGGCCTCTGACTGTGTTCGAGATGACCGGAGCTGTTCTCGTTGACGACGACTGCGACGATCTGGCACTTGACGAGTTTCCGGACTCTGTTGACGACGATTACGTTGACAGTGAGATCTTGGGTTTGTGTGGATCTTTGATCGAAGTGCGGGGCAGTAAATCTCCCGTCGGATGGAGAGAAGTACACTTGGCCCATTTTTCGGTCAAGGAATATCTGCTTTTCAAGATTCCGTCTCGCGGGACGATCTTGCTTGCCAACGAGAGATTACGCGCGCTCAACGAATCTATCGAGAGCACTGCCCTCGCAAAGCTACGTCTCCAATACATCAGGTTCCCTCGTGTCTGGGACAATTCTCTCGCCGAGGAGAAGGATCAAATCATAGTGTTGTTCCGAAATTACGCTGCAAACTCTTGGTTCCAGCATACCAACCTAAACGATACCAAGGACAACGCGCTGATGGATGCTATATACGCCTTTTTCGACGGAAGAGATCAGACTTGGGAACTATGGAGACAGTGCTTTGATTCCAATCTCGATGGCTTGGGGCCAGAAGAGACAGAAACCATAATGCCGGCAAGCCCGTTATACTACGCTTCCCGACTTGGACTAACAGGAGTAGTCAAGCACCTCCTACAACACTGCAACCACGACCCGAATGAGAAGTCAAACTCAGGAAGATCTGTCCTTGTATATGAATGCAAGATAGGAAATATAGAGGTCGCACAAATGCTGCTTGATATGGGAGCAAATATTGATGTCACTGGCATCGGAGGACAAACGGCGCTCATTGCCGCATCCATGAACGGTCATCTCGATGTAGTAAAGCTCCTCCTCAACAATGGAGCAGATATATCGGATATTGACGACAATGGGTATACATCATTGGGGGTAGCATCAGCTGAAGGTTATTTCGAAGTTGCCGAGCTACTTCTCAACAAGGGTGCAAGCGTTTCAAGCGAAGGCATTAATGGATGGACGCCACTCTACTCAGCAGTTTTCAATGGTCATATTCCAGTCGTTAAGCTGCTTCTGGATCACGGAGCAAACGTTACAGTTACAGACAATGATGGCTGGACACCAATAGGCTTAGTATCCTACCACGGACATCCAGAAGTTGCTGAGCTACTTCTTGCTCACGGAGCAGACGTAACAGCTAGAAACAAGTACAGTTGGACGCCTCTAGATGTAGCATCAGAGGGGGGCCATACCGAAGTCGTCAAGCTACTTCTGGCTCACGGGGCAGACGTAACAGCTAGAAATAATTACGGTTGGACGCCTCTGACTGTAGCATCAGTGAGAGGCCATACTGAAGTCGTCAAGCTACTTCTGGCTCACGGAGCAGATGTTACAGCTGTAGACTATATTGGCCGGACGCCACTGCACTCTGCATTAAGAAAGGGACATCTTGAAGTCACCAAGCTACTTCTGGCTCACGGAATAGACTTGGAAGCTGCAGATTCACAGGGTTGGACACCGCTACACACCACTTCGACGAATGGCAACGTTGAGCTGGCTAATTTTTTCCTCGAAAGATGTCCAGGCCATATCAAAATCAAAGATCAAATTGGCCGCACGTGTCTTTTTCTTGCGGCCATGCGAGGACGCAGCGAAATTGTGCGATTGCTGCTCTCCCAAAAGGCATCGACAGACATCAAGGACTTGTACAACGCAACCCCGCTCATTGCGGCATCGAGACACGGCCACGAAAGTGTAGTAGAGCTGCTTCTCCAGGCTGAAAATGTCGACCTTGGACACAAAGATGATTTTGGTTTGACTGCATTGTCTTGGGCTAGGAAGAGCGGAAACGCCCGCACACTCCAGCTCCTGCTCGAGGGCTCTGACGGGGAAGAGGTTCAAATCAACAGTGAGGATACAGTAACGAGGAAAGGGGTCGTTTCATTCCATGAAAATAATGCGTGGTGTGATATTTGTACGTTTTACGTCCCGGGTGGCAAAGTATACTATTTCTGCGAAGTGTGTCCTGGAGGGGACTTCTGTATCTGCTTGGAGTGTTATGCTGCTGGTCTCAAGTGTCTGGATAGTTCTCACAACTGGTCTCTAGAGGACATGGATTGAGAGTGGCCCCCTCATTTCCAGGTCAACGGGCGCCGACTCAACACCAGTAGTAATGTTCCAGAAAGTGGTTCACTCCTACGTCAACTACAGATCACAGATCTGTCGGTTCAAATTGTTCCCATACAACTGGTGCTTTGAGAGATACTTATAAGTCACAGAATAAAACAGATTAAGATAATAGGATGACATCTTTGCCAAGCTTTCTCGGCTTGGTATGATGTCATGTGTTAGCTTTGAAGATTTGAGCGTTGTAATATAACTTCTCTGTTACCGCTGGAGGTTCATAATGTATATGCTTCAATTGCCTGTCCATGTGTCATTGAATCTGTCTGTGCCATCATGAGGCTCTTTTTCATCCTACCAATGTTCTCGGCAGCAAGTTCGCTCGGCTTTCTGGAACCCAATTATACTTCCCCTGCGGGCGTTGAGATCTATAACCCTTCCACACTTTTCACGCCAACTGGGCCATGGAGCCTGATGTCGAAGGCTGGCAATACCCTCTATATTGCTGGTACGGTTCAGTCGTGTATCCTGCAACCTCGCAATAACCACTGACACATGGGGTGTGATAGGCATGCGAGGTATCGACTCTTCCAATGATACGCTTTCTCCGGTCGGAATTGAGCGAATTCGTAAGGCTTATGCCAATATGATCCAGCTCGCCGAGCTGGCTGGCACTGATCGTTTCTCGGCGGTCCGTCTAGTCGTCTACACCACGGACATGTATCGCTACAGGCCGCTGTGCAACCGGGCACAGACGGAGTTTTGGGGTGAAGATCCCAATAGACATCCTCCCCGGTCAATCATTGAAGTGCAGAGGTTGAACGACGACGACATAGTGGAAGTGGAAGGAACTTTCTTGGTTCCTTCGACTCAAGGTACCTGAGGACATCCAACTGATAGATGCGGGAAGGAGGAGAATGAAATTTCCAGTGGTGCAAAGAATGGCTTTCGCACGGTAAGACTTTCGGACCGAGGTGAGCAGACGATGCATGTATTTATTTACAAGACCGCCTAGCCAGCCTCAAGTCGGATCTATCAATGGATCTCATACCGTGACCTTTCAGAAGATGAGGATGAGTTCCGTTATATCTGGCTAGATTTATTAAAGATAGGATACTATCATTCGTGCAACTATCATGTTCGCGACCATGGCGGTAGATGTTGACGGCCAGTATATAGAGTTCCGGGACACCCGCCGCTACCCGGCCGCCAGCCCCACAGCCAACACTCACTCTTTGGCTATTTTTGGCTATCCGTGAGGAAACAATCTGGCCGAGTGGAGGATTCAGTACACACACAGAGCCCCGGACATTCGCCATTAACTGAGTGGGCTGCTGGCTGGCTTGTGCTAGTGATATCGGCCTCATTGTGCACAAGTAACCCCACGGTCTTCGGAGATCCTGAAGAAGGGCTTGTCTGCGAAGAAAAGCTCATGGTTCAGGACTGGCTGAGCGCAAATAGATGTGTGCGGTGCGTGCGTGCATGAGGAAGCTGGTTTGATAGGTTTGGAGTGGGTAGTTGTTGAATTGAGTTGATCTCATGTATGCTTTGCTTGAAATCGGGAGATCGGACCAATGTAAAGGCATGAGCGTGCATGGACAGAAGAAGAGCAAATTGGTCGCTGAATAAGATAAACTGGAGTTTTCTGCGGTTACTTGAACGAATCCACATGTGAAGATTGTTGCAACCAATGCTTAATGGGTGAGAGTTTGTATCATTGAGTCTCCGATTGAGTCTCTCTTCACGGCCACAAGCCACACACCCACCAACCACATCCACCGACAGGAGAGGCAGGAAGGCACGATTACGGAAGGGGCCGATGGCGGCGCATAAGTGGAGACGGAAAGGAGGAGGGACGGACTTCGGCTGCTCAATGTTCCGCCCAATGGCGTCACGCCGCAGTTGCATGCACCATGATCTGTGCTTTTATACCCCACCATGGAACCATTCCTTCCATGGTCTGACAGGGCCCCACATCAGCCAGGCAGCCGGCTGGCTGTACGCAGTACTGGCAGGCACAGCTGGATTGGGCGAGTGCGGGCTGTGCATCGGGTGAGTACGTACCGGTACATCGCAGATTCCGATTCCCAGGAAGGAGACTCTCTCTCTCTTTCCCGAAGATGCCGGTACATGCAAGTGGCATGTACGTACCTAGGTACCTTACGATGATCAGCTTACGGATACTTGGTATCTGTATCCGTAAGCATCCATACAAGCATTCCACAGAATCATTCCTCGACGTATCCGTACCTGTTGTAGATACTACATTGTATGTATGCAGCAAATCGATGAGTAAGACGGGATAATGTTCAGCTCCCAAACAGCCCGGCAAATCGGACTGGGCCCATGACGACACCTTTTCCAGCTTGCTTGCCGCGTGGAACAATACCTCTGGCTGGAATCTGCAACATACCTACTACCTAGCTGGTGGTTTCCTGGCCTAGGTAGGTAAAGTACCTCCTTAGCTACCCGTCCATCCGTCCATCCATCCATCCCGTCATTCAGCCATGTCCGTTTCTTTGGCTCCGCCTGTTACATGGCAAACCATCCCTACTAACCGTTGCAGCAGTATCATTTTTACCTTGCTTTCTTCCCAATAAAGCCTCCAGCCCGCCATGACAAGGCATTCACAGCTCCCGCTCCCAACCAGGCGCTGACCCGACGGAAGAAAGCACCTACTACCTATACCCCCGCCCGAGCACGAACCCGAAGATTCTCTCCTAGGTGCCTACAAATACACACCCTGCTCTATCTACCTACAGTAGCTCTAATCGGCCGTCTTCCCACCCTCGTTCCGACCCCGCCGGACCAGGCATCACCCCGGCTTCCCACCATCCAGCTGCTCGTCTCACATGCCGCATTCGCACGCGACACCACGACTAGACCTCTTAATCCGCAACGGCCCTCCTCTCCACCAAACACCACGAATACGCCTCGACGACGCTCCTTCGAATCTCACCCTCTCGCCTCTATCGCCCCTCTCTCCCCTCTCCATCCGATGAACGATCCTCTTCCTCGAACCCCGTTCCCGAACGGCACACTAAACCGACGGGGACATACCGCCATCATGGCGACAGATATCCACAAGAAGACCGACCCGGACTCGGTCCCCGCGCCCGTTGCCAAGGTCGGTCTGGTCAGAAAACCGACCGACCCTCACCCAGCCGGCCGGCCCAAGCACAGCTTCGCCATGCAGTTGTTCCGCGGCCTGACCTTTGGCCTCTACTTCGCTGCCTGCTGCCTTGCGTACGTTCTCCTGTCCTCTTTCTCCTCCCGCAGTGGCGGCCGCTTTGCCCGACGCTATGCGACACCTCCCCGCTAACCTTTGTCGCACGCGCGCGCACACACACACAGCATCATCACGACCCAGATACTCGGCAGCCCGCTGTACTTCGTCAACCGCGAAATATTCTATGCCTACATGGCCCTGACGAAGCAGTCCTTCGGCCTGACCATCACGGCCATGACGCACATGTGGAGCAACACCACGATACGAATAAGCGGCGACAAGTCCATGGACGGCCAGATCAAGAAGACCCCCGACGGCCGCGTCCAGTTCAACTTTCCCGAGCGCCTCATCCTGATCGCCAACCACCAGGTAGCGATTCTCTTTCCTTTTTGCGTCGCTACAACACAACCTCTGAACGAGACGAAAAGTACTGACCCTCTTCCGCCGCAGATCTACACCGACTGGCTGTACCTCTGGTGGGTGGCCTACGCAAACGCCCCGAGCATGCACGGCCACATCTACATCATCCTCAAGGAGTCGCTCAAGTACATCCCCGGCGTCGGTATCGGCATGATGTTCTACGGCTTTATCTTCATGTCGCGCAAGATGGCCACCGACCAGCCCCGACTGGCGCATCGCATTAACAAGCTCAAGACGCGCCACGCCGGCCCCGGTGGCCGCGAGTACCTCGACCCCATGTGGCTCCTGCTCTTCCCCGAGGGTACCAACCTCTCTACCAACGGCCGCCGCAAGTCGGCCGCCTGGGCCGACAAGATGGGCCTCCGCGACCCGGAGCACGTCCTCCTCCCCCGCAGCACCGGCACCTTCTTCTGCCTGAACGAGCTCAAGGACTCGCTCGAGTACATTTACGACTGCACAGTCGCCTACGAAGGCATCCCGTAAGCCCACACCAGGCCCTCTTTGCGCCTCCCACGGGCCGCCCACAATATATAGCTAACCCCCCCCCCCATCCAGGCGCGGCAAGTTCGGCGACGATTACTTCACCCTCACCAGCACCTACTTCCAGGGCCGTCCCCCGCGGTCCGTCAACTTCCACTGGCGCCGTTTCCGCCTCGCCGACATACCCCTCGACGACGCAAAGGCCTTTGACGCCTGGCTGCGTGAGCGGTGGTACGAGAAGGACGCCATCATGGAGACGTACGTGTCCACCGGCCGCTTCCCCGCGAGCGCCGACATCGAGGGCGGGCACGTCGAAACCGAGGTCCGCCTCAGGAGTTGGTTCGAGCTGACGCAGATCTTCGTCGTTGTCGGTACCGCCGGCATCATCTGGCGCATGGTGCTTAGCGCCGTTGCGAGGCTCGCCTCGGTTCTATGAAGAAAGGCAGACGGCTCATGAAGGTTCGCAAGAGGGGAGCGGTACATGATTTGGCGCCCGGGGGTGGGTTATTGACGGTTGGGTACGGGTACATATCTCGGTACATTGGTTTTCCTGGCGGAAATCTGGCTCTGTTGGTTAGCGAGCGATTTTGTTACATGTGATTTTGGGTCTACTTTTCGGCGGTGGTGCGGGCGGTCGGTGTCATGGGCGTCTGGATAGGTTTCTCGTCTCTTAACGACGCAGACTACAGAGGGCGCTTCCCATCGCACATGCAATAGAGAACTCGCAGCACTTCTGATGAGAGTTATTTCTGTCCTCCCGGAGATTTTCTCATCTCCGTTGGTAGCGGCATTCATCTTTTGCCAGGTTCGCCGGCGATACGCTCAGCACGCGCCTCACACCCGACGGCGGTCTGAACGATTCGGAAATGAGACAGACAGGTTGGGCCATTAACAGGCATGATCTACAATATGCGGCCTGCTCCGGCAGCATTACTCCCTACCAACTTGCCGGCACTGGATAGATAAGCGCCTTGGTGGAGTTGGGAGCGGCGGCAAGGAAACGGCGTGAAATTTCAAGCGCCAATCAGGGACACCTTGGACATACGAGCAGCTCATGGAAAGGAGCCAAGTTCAAAGCCCGGCACGCGGAGGCACAAAATATATATTATCCTACAGATGTCCTATTCTTCAGCCCTTCGACGCCCTCACAAACCTTATAACATCCCCATTGTTAATATCCCCATTGTTTGGCTGAAAAATGTGTCTCCAATTGACAGAGGTTTATGTCGACTGTGACTGCGTCTGTAAAAAGCAGTTTCAGCAATGTTCTCTCCTCGACGCAGAGAGCCATGCTGTTGAGGAACAAACGGTACTGGCAGGAGGAAACTGTGAGAAACATCGGGAACTGAGCAGCTCCCAACCGAGTCTCTTCCATCGGGGCAGCGACCTTGAAGAGTACGACGAGTCAGCATGAAGTGGAAGGACACAGCCGCAGATTCAACCATGGGACGCAGCCTAGGAGTATTGATTCTCTCGATCATGGTTGTTTTCTTGAAGCGGCTGGTGGCAGGGGACTGAAGGGTATCGTCGATACTAAGCATCCAGGTGACACACTCAGCTCCAAGATGCCTAGTTGAAGAAATCTAGCTTACAAGACTACAGTGTACGGATGGCTCCCTGCTGCGGGGGTCCCCTCCAGTTGGGACACGATTCTGGGCTCTCCCAGAACATGGGATCTTGAGGCCAGCAGTAGCATCATCGATATTTTCGAGGGGGGTAAACAGGGGCCATCATGTTTCGAATAGTGTTCTTCGGTTTAAATGTCAATATATATTATAGTGTGGCGGAGCCTGTACACTGCGGGTCCTCAGTCTTGATATCTTGCAAAGCGCACCGTGCCTTACATTCATTCTCGTATAGCTTAGATGTTGGAACAGATAAGTCTGTTGATTATACAACTGCTGTTTGCGAACGGTACAGAGGTCTCTTTGGCCGTCGTCTTCCCGCTTCCTAGAAGTGACGACCGAGCCTTTCGCAGTGTTCATCCTGAGGACCCCCACAGGGGCAATCTCAACTCGTTTCTGTGGCCAGACCATGCCAACCCTCCTCAGAATGGATCGGACCCGAAAACGGGGATGGAAGATGGCAAGCATCATAAGAGAGTGCTTGTACGTTCGGACTCCATTGCAATGGGGCAGGGTGACGTCTCCTACGGTGAGAAGGACAACTCGACGATGGCCCAAGATCAAGAGATCTGCACTTGATCTGGGAGAAATCTCGTCATACTGGCTCCAGCTGCCACCATGAGCCGGCCCGCTCCCTGTTCCCACGCGCTCGGCGAGCCCCCGGTAAGGCCCGATCGGGCTGCATGCTGCGGAGATGGCCCTACCGTATCCACTGGTTATATCCGGATAAAGCTAATTATCGGGCTAACGGCAAGGAGTATCGCGGCCGCTGTGACAGGTATAGTATGCTGGCAGAAACAGGGATCTAGAAGTAGCAATATAGGATAGTAGTGTACATAAGCAAGAAGTTATAGTGTGAGTACCAGATAAATGTTGTTGCTAATAGGCAACAGGTAAGTGGGTAGATAGTTAGGAGGATGGATAGGTAGGGTTAGTAGATTGACCGCTTTCTATATCAGGCCTGGCGGAATGGGCCTGTACTAACTACTATCGGACATCAGCTAGCTAGCTTTGGCTAGACCCTTTATTAGCTTTATCCGGATCTCGAGAGTGTAGGCGGTACACTACAGCTGAATGTTCTAGATGCCCCAGCCTGGCGAAACAACAAAAGGCTGGTGGTTTGTGGCCTTTGGGGCGATGGGCAATCTCGATGCTGTCGAGGTGGGAGGTGTGCGGCGGGGTGGGTGATGTAATTCGGATCTCATCCCGTGGCGGGCGATAACCGTGAGGGCGATAATGTGGAGAGCTGAAGTCATGCCGCAGTCTGTGCTGGGGGAGTATTGTGTCCAGCAGAGGTTGATGTAAGAAGAGGGCGACATGATGTCATGCGACGAGATGGTGTTTAAAGAGACGGATTCGAAGCTCGATGGGAGAGGGATCGAAACAGAACAATACAATTCAATCACAACAATTGGATACCAAACGACTTGGAATCACCTACCCGGTCTCTTGATATCCCTACCGAACATCAACAACACCATCAAAATGTCTACTATTAGTGCTCAGGACAAGAAGCCCCCCAGCGCTGGCACCAAGGTACGTTTTTTGAAAGAACTCTAGGCCTCTGCATGCACGCCTAAAAAAAGGTTGCCAACGATGGGTTACTAACAAGGGCCAGGTCGACCTCGGCGCCGCTGCTCCCACCCGCCCCGAATCCCCGGGCCCCGTCCCCGCCGACTCCCTCGCAGCCGAGTCCGCCAGCCACGGCGGCGAGTTCGCCAAGAACAGGGGCGTCGATCCCAACACACTGTCTTCCGGCGGCAACGACAACGGCAACAGCTCTTCTCCCAGAACCGGCACCGGCGCCGGCGCCGCTCCCGGGTCCGGCGGCGCCTCATCCAAGGCCGAGCCGGCGCCGACGTACGTGCTCAACCAGTACATCCGCGACCCCAAGGGGCCGCACGGCAAGAACATCCACGAGGGCATCGACGACCAGGGAGTCAAGGACGGCGTGCAGGAGGCGTTCCGCGCCGAGCCCGGCAGCGAGAACGACCCGGCGCGCGTGGCGGAGCGGGAGCTGCTGAAGAGCCAGACCAGGGCCGGGCGCGACGCCGGGCCCAGGGAGACGGAGATCAGCGGCCAGACGGTGTTTGAGAGGCTAGACAACGATGTTCAGGCGTAAAGTGTCGTGAGCGAGAGTTGAAGGGAAACGTGTAACGACCTGGTATGAATAGCATCAGAATACCCGACGGGGGTGTGATATGGCATAAGATAAGAAAAGCCTAATTCCTGACGAGAGTGCCATACCAATGTGAATGATGCATATCGACCCGTGAGCGATTTTCATTCGGGAGATACTGCGTTGTCGGCTCTTTGTAGTAATTTTCTCACGCGGATGCGCATCTCTCAGAGCGATGACGCTCATGAATAATCGCCGCAGCTTTGGAAATCTCCCAGGAAGAAGTCCAGCACGAGCGAAATGGGGATGAGTGTAGCCATCATAGGCTGACTCAAATGAGTATCTTTCAATAACAACGGGCGCTTGGTCTAGGGGTATGATTTTCGCTTCGCATTTCGGTGGTACCCGAAGGCCGCATGTGAAAGGTCGTGGGTTCAATTCCCACAGTGTCCATCTTTTTGCTCTTCTGCCATCTATTCATTTTTATGTGCTGCTTGCTTGAAGTTGTCGTGAGATACTAAGGATGGTGGTGGGTGGGTGAGTGTTTGCGTGAGTGAGAGGATGTGAGGAGGTGATGGTGACTGAGGACGTGCGAGTCTGTGAGTAAACGGAAAGTGGGACGGAAGATGTCGATATCCGCTTTTGGAAAGAGCAACTGACAAAACCCCTCAATTAACAACCGCCAACCATTCAATGCTCTGCGGCAATACGGGCAGATAACCAGCCACCTCCAAGATGCATGTCAACGACATTAGTTGGTTGTGCTGACAGCGTCCAATACGGATTCGCTCGGATACCGTCGCTAAGTGGAGCGAACCCCCTTTTGAGAAATACGGTTGCCTAATTTCTCTCTCTCACACCACACACGATGGCCCCGGTGAGATGGCTTTGCTCTGGAGACGGGCTGTTTCTCCCATCAAACAACAAGGGGCTGGATTGAACAAGGGCCGGGCCGAGTCTCTAATTCGACTTCAATCATTGTCTTTTGTTCTGCACCGGCTTGCTGCTGTCGGTCTCGCGTATATTGTCCAGCGAGCGACGCCGGTAGGACGAGAAGGCGGAACACTACCCCCATCATCATCGCCCATGCCCGCCTCAAGCTCACGGCGATGACAATGAGCGCGCCCGAGTCGTACCAGCTCGAGTCCCTCGCATCGGACGCCGACGGCGCCAAGCCCTCCTCGCCGGCCGTCCAGATCAACCCGGCCGACGTGCGGTGGTTGAACCGGGGTGGCCGGCGCTGCGAGGCGTGCAAGATCGTCGCGCGCCTCCTCTCGATGATGCTGTGCGCCGTCGTTCTCATCATCTCCATGGCCTGGTGGGCCCGCCCGGAGCTGGACAGGTACGGTGTTTGGATGTGGCTGGGTCTTCCGGGAGTGAGTCGGTCCTCTTCCTGCTCTTTCTTTCGGGTCCTCTGTGTGGCCATCTAGATGTCTACCTACGTCTAGCTCGAGCGCAATCCCGTACGCTTACTTACACATCATCGCGCACCGCAGGCTTTGCCCCCGTGCCTGTGGGACCTGGGCGAGTTCCTCTCCCTGTGCGCCCGCCGTGGCCGCGGCATCACGCCCAAAGCCCACATCGGCGTCGAGCTGATCCTGTTCCTCATGACTTACATGGCCGGCGTGTGGCTGCCCGTCCAGATAAGGCTGCAGGAAACCGGCCCGTCCGGCCAACTGCGCGGCAAGGCCCTCACACTCGCCACCGTCCAATACGTCTTGATGCTTCTCATCGCGTGAGTGTTATCGCCTCCCTTTACCACCTCTACATCTGCACCGCTGACGCCCTGTGACTAGGACTATCCACCTGGCCCTGTTCATCCGTGCCTGCGTCGAGCGCCGCCGCGAGATCCGCCAGCGCAGGCCGCGCGTCATGTACATCCCCGAGACGGGGCAGACGGTCTACGTCGTCGCCAAGCCGTTCCCCGAACCGCCGCCGCCGCCGCCGCCGCCGCCGCCGCAGCAGCAGCAGCAGCAGCAACCAGCCCGCGCCCCGTCGTTACCCCAGTCGCTCGACGGTCCCGTCGGCAGCAGCCCGCTGCGCAACGCTTTTCAGCAACAGCAGGAGCTGCTGCAGCTCGAGATCCCGCCGCCGCCGCCGTCGTCAATGATCAAGAGAAAACCGGTCCCTTGGGTGCCGCGCAATGCGCCGGCAGGCGACCGCGACCGGTTCCTCCGGCCGAGCATGCGGCCGCCGCCGGAGGACTACGTGCCGTCAGGGGAGGAGCTCGAGAGGCGGAAGAGGGGCGACGCGCAGCCGCAGCTGGTGATGCCGGGGGACGTGGACATCAAGTTCGCGACGAGCGTGACGGGCATGACGCCGGCGGACGCGGGGGTGCGCGAGGGCAAGTATCGCATGGACGTGCCCGTCCACATGTCGGCGACGCCGACCGGGGAGCCGTCCGGTAGTGGTGGGGGGAGGACCCGGTCGTTGTGATTGCTTGGTTCGCCTTACCCCCATCATAGTCTGCATTATATGATTTATATCACAGGCTCCACCGCATATATACACGTATATACTAGGGACATTCTGCAAAGATATTTGGGAGACGCCGGGGAACCGAGACTTATTTTATTATATTTTTATTTTGCTTGTCTACGCGGCTCAAGCTATCAAATGATTCAGGCTGTACTGGCCTACTTGTATGATTGCGTTCTGTAATATCCTATCCTACTTCTACATCCACCTTAGCTGTCCTGTAACCGCATGCCATTGACTGAATTGCCGCTAATGGCCTGGCAAGATCCCATGAATACCTGCACACACACACAGACATATATATATATATATACAGAGATAGATGGATAATAAACCTCTACTCATACATAGTAAACACCTCACGGGGGGGTCATGGCGTGGCAATCCACTAGGCCCTGTTAGAGCACCGCCCCACCCCCGCTGCTACCTTGCGCTCGCCGTAGCTAGTAGTTAAGATAAACCATAAGCAGCTCCCCCCCGAACATCGAACTTGGTTGTGTAAAACGGTCTCGCTTAGAAGAAATACAAACGCCAATAAAGCCCCGTTGGCTTCCCGAGAGACTTCAATTCTTCAATGGCGATTTGATCCTGACCGCGCGATTCCCTCTCTCACCTCTTGTGGGCTCCGAACCCCCCCAAATCCCGCACGACGATAAGATACCCCCGACGATGTAGGCCTCAGCTACCTCCGACAACGACGACGACCTCCGACGACGACAATGGACGCCATACCCATCTACCACGACGTGGCGGCCGTGCCGCCCAGCATCGGCCACCACCACGGCGACTTCCTCACCGCAGTCCCCTCCAACCGGTCCATGTACCGCTCCACCCTCCTCCTCCGCTGCACCTCCCTCCTCGTCGCCTCCATCATGCTCGGCCTGGTCGCCTTCGCCCAGCCGTCCAGTGGCGCCTCCGGCGACTTCCTCGCCGCCAGCATCCTGTCCTATGGCACCCCGACCGCCGTCTTCGCCCTGGGTCTGGAGCGTCGTCGACGTCCCTCGCGCTGCTCGGGGCGCGACCGCGGCTTCCGCTGGACCGCCGGACGGTCGCGGGATCGGCCGCCCGGCCGCGACGCAGCACGCGCTTCAGCTGGGGGCCGCCCCGACTCCCACGTCGCCGCCCACCTGCTCATCTGGGCGCCCACCTTGGCCTTCATTGGCCTGCTCCTCGGCGCCTGGTGGACATACGCGCGCTCCCCTGGCCGGCACCTTTATCGCATGAACCTGACCGCCGCCTTGATCTTCTTCATGTTTGTCCTCATGTGAGCCGCCCCCCCCCCCCCCCCCTTTCGCCCATCGACCATCCACGCAAGAGGACGAGAGGAAGGGAATACAAAAGAAGAGGAAAAAAAGACGGAAAACGCCCTGGCTAACACGAGCCCTCTCGGGACAGGACGATCCACTTCTCGCTCTTCGTCCTCGCCTGCGTCGAGGTCGACAAGAACAGGCGGCAGTACTCGGACGTCGTCTACCTCCCGCGCGGGGACCTGCGCGAGACCGTGCCGGTGCCGCCGACGACCCCGTGGGAGCTCTTCTCGCCGAGGCGGTTGGTGCTCTCGTACTTTGCGAACCACTACGTCCGCTTCGCGACCGGGGCCGACGGGACCGTCACAGTGGCGCGGGACTACAGCAGTCGGCAGGCGAGGTTCTGAGTGTCTTAATTTTTTTCATTTTATTTCTTATACGACGGCTCAGTACATAGCGAGACAAATACACGATGAACGATGGTGACCAGAGGGGCTGTGTTGTGTGCATTTTACACCATGCCGATCCACCAAACCCGACATCTCGTTAGACGAGATTCAGCAAGTACAAGAGGCTCTCATAATATACCCGGCAGCATTGGCTCAATAGAGGCAAGGCACTAAAGAGTATATCGCAATGCGACACATCGCAGACTAGGCGGCAGCATTAGGATAGACGATGTAGAGAGAGCATGTGAAGAACCGGACAGCATGGATCGCCAACCCGAGGCCAATTCCAGCCGGCATAATTATACAGAACATCGACACGGCCGAGATACAGACAGACACGCCGGTGTCAAGGGATTCGAACTCTCGATAACGGTGGTTTTACCTGGCCTGTGTCGGGTTGACGAAAGGCCCTCCTCACATGATACCCATTTGGGGTCGATGGGGAAGCTGCTTGGATGCTACTCATCGGCAATTACGATACACCGTCAAGAAACTCAGCTATTCAAGACACGGTATTTGCAACTAAACAGCCTTTCCGTCATTGTTGGTAGCCGCCCACGTCGACGGCCTCCTTGAAGGCCACGGCAGTGCCCCAGCACGTCGAGGATCGGGGCCTCCGGCACTTCCGACCTCGACATCTTGTCAATTGGCCACAAAACCAGAAAATGATTTCGGGCGAGAACGGGATGCCGGGGTTGATTCTCGGTGCCGTTCATATTATATATGTAGCCGTCTGCAATCAAGAGCCTTTCTCGACGTCACCAAGAAGCATTCGCAATCGTGAATTCGGCCTCGGAACCCATGGGCTCACTCTCGCTGAGGCCTTCGCTGCTCAGCCGCGCAGGATTGACTTGCCGTTTTAGCTTGTATTACTTTTTGACCGGGCACTGAGTATTGACGGGCAATGTTCTCACTAGCTGTTTCTATACGGCTGAACTGGGTTGGTGAATATCTAATGATGGAAGAGTGTTACGGATTCGCGGCTTATTGCATAATTGGCATATTTAGGAAGATGAGTAACTCCTACAGAGTACCTACACTACCACATAGGTGAACAGGAGCTCTCGCCTGCAGCCACCAATCGTGTCAGGCGGATCCACACGTGATACGTGACGTCAAGCCCCGCGTCCCTGTTTTGCTGCGCTGCACGGTGGCGTAAGAGAAGCCACTCAGAGCGGGCCATTTTACAGTTGGCAGGGTCCGATTAGATAACGACAAGTGTACGTACAGTGTAAAGCACATGTCGGAGGGGGATCGAGGCGATGATGACTCTCACCGGATCCTTCAAGCCAACCAACTCTAAGTGGAATCTTACATGGTAGGTGGTCTCGAAGGTAAATAATACTAAAAAAAGATATAAATATGAAGAATAAAAGAAGAAGAAGAAAAAAAAAAAGAAGCAGGCCGCCGTTCAGTTTCGAACTTCACATCGCCATAGGGATGTGCTGCAAGGAGGCGGGAGAGGTGGAGGAGGCGGCGGTACGTACTGTCCACGCGCCCACGATACGGTGGGTGCCTTATCGCCTGCGCTACCTACACCTCCAAAGTACCTTCGATACTTAGGTATGTACTATAGGTACTTCGTACACGCACCGTACCCTATCGCTTATCAGCCTTCTCAAAAATTTGAGTCGTTGCCCCACTACCAACTGTTCCGCAGTGCAGCAGGCAATGCCCAACGCAACGCAACGCAACGCAACGTACCTACCTTGGTGGGTGTGCCCAGTTGCCCCTCCCCAGGCTGTGAACTGTGTTTCGCACTGCCGCTCTTTGTCCTGCTAAAATAACAGTGAATTTTTTTTCCCCTTCCACCTTTTCACCTGCACGCCTCATCCTTTCCCCCCCTTCTCTCTCCCTCTCTCTCTCTCTCTCTAAAAGTCGACCTCATCGCCGACTTGACGCTTGCGTGACACTGTATCTGTCGTCGACGCATCCAAAAGATTAAACGGGCTTCTTCGTACAAAACCTATTTCTCTCCTTTTGTTCTTTGGTCTTTTTGGGCGACCACAGGTTCCCCGCCATCGCTTAAAAAAAGCACAAGTAACCCCGCCATCACCAAAAAAAAAAAAACACCCACCCCCAAAGCATCGTCATCATGGTTTCCTCATCCAAGGAGAAGAGACTCGCCAAGAAGGCCGCCGAGGGCAAGGTCGACAAGAAGAAGGCCGCCAAGAACGCCAGCACCACCGCTTCCTCTGTCAACGGCGACGATGGCCCCGCCACCAGCGCCGATAAGATGGACGAGGTGAGCCGCCTCGCCGCCCAGATGGACCAGCACGGTATCTCCGACCGTGTCACCACCGGTGTCCTGGCCTCCACCCAGGCCAGCAAGGACGTCAAGATCACCAGTGCCAGCTTGGTCTTCCACGGCCGCGTCCTCTTCAACGACACCACCCTCGAGCTCTCGTACGGTCGCCGCTACGGTCTCCTCGGTGAGAACGGTTGCGGAAAGTCCACCCTCCTCAAGGCCATCGACGCCCGCGAGTTCCCCATCCCCGAGCACATCGACATCTACCTGCTGAACGAGGGTGCTCCTCCCACCGAGCTCGGTGCCCTTGAGTGGGTCGTTACCGAGGCCGAGCGTGAGATGGAGCGTCTCGACAAGTTGGCCGAGAAGATCCTCGAAGAGGAGGGCCCTGAGAGCCCTGTTCTGATGGACCTTTACGAGGTATGTTTACCCCCCCCCCCCCCCTTTAACCCGATACTTGGCACAGCGTCTAACGGCCTCGCAGCACATGGAGAAGATGGACCCCTCAACCTTTGCTACCCGCGCCTCCCTCATCCTGACTGGTCTGGGTTTCAACAAGGTGACCATCCACAAGAAGACCAAGGACATGTCCGGTGGATGGAGAATGCGTGTCGCCCTCGCCAAGGCTCTGTTCGTCAGACCCTCGCTGCTGCTGCTCGACGACCCCACTGCCCATTTGGATCTCGAGGCCTGCGTGTGGCTGGAAGAGTACCTGAAGAAGTGGGACCGTACCCTTGTCCTCGTCTCCCACTCCATGGACTTCCTCAACGGCGTGTGCACCAACATGATCGACATGCGCATGAAGCAGCTCCTCTACTACGGAGGTAACTACGATATCTACAACAGGACCCGCTCCGAACAGGAGACCAACCAGATGAAGGCGTACCAGAAGCAGCAGGACGAGATTGTCCACATCAAGAAGTTCATCGCCAGCGCCGGTACCTACGCCAACTTGGTTAGACAGGCAAAGTCTCGTCAGAAGATTCTCGACAAGATGGAGGCCGACGGCTTCATCCAGCCCGTCATCCCCGACAAGGTCTTCACCTTCCGTTTCGCCGACGTCGAGAAGCTCCCCCCTCCTGTCCTGTCCTTCGACAACGTCACCTTCTCCTACTCTGGCGACCCCAAGGACGACCTGTACCGCAACATCGACCTTGGTTTCGACATGGACTCCCGTACCGCCCTTGTCGGCCCCAACGGTGTCGGCAAGTCCACCCTGCTGCGTCTGATGACGGGCAAGCTCTCCCCCACCGACGGTTCTGTCACCCGCCACACCCACTTGAAGCTCGGCCTGTACTCCCAGCACAGCGCTGAGCAGCTCGACCTGACCAAGTCGGCCCTCGACTTCGTCCGTGAGAAGTACTCGGAGAAGTCCCAGGACTACCAGTACTGGCGCCAGCAGCTCGGCCGCTACGGTCTGACCGGTGAGGCCCAGACCTCCCTCATCGGTACCCTGTCGGACGGACAAAAGTCCCGTATCGTCTTCGCCCTGCTCGCCATCGAGAGCCCCAACATGCTCTTGCTCGACGAGCCTACCAACGGTTTGGATATCCCCACCATCGACTCCCTGGCCGACGCCATCAACGCCTTCAGCGGTGGTGTCATTGTCGTCTCCCACGACTTCAGGTAAGAATCCCTCACCTCGTCCTCGGACCACGGTGATTTGATCTCGAAACTAACACCTCACTCTCCAGACTTTTGGACAAGATTGCCAAGCAGATTCTGGTGTGCGAAAACAAGACGATCAGAGCCTGGGACGGCTCGATCGGAGAGTACAAGAACTACCTCCGCAAGAAGATGATTACGGCCGGTGCTGTCTAAGGAGAAGATGGCTACTCTCACTTGGTTTCGGATGCATATCCTCCTTCAGCGTATGTTGTTTCAAGTTTTTTTTTTCTCGGGAAGGGAAAACAAAAAAGAAACACGAGGACACAAAAAGTGTTGTTCATGACTTGAATGAAGAAACAAAAAAGTGCCGCCATGGCCCGTCATGAACCCAGGCCGGGTTGGCTGCTGCAGGAAACGATAATCTCCCTCGGAGGAGGAAGCAGGCTCAAAACTGGGAAAGAAAGAATGAGCAGCAATGGTACGGCATCATCGAGGGACATTTTTGTTTTCCGGCATCCATCGGGGGGGGGGGGGGGACGGAGGCTGCTGGAACGGCATGGGATAGACAGATATCTGCAGCTTGCGACTTTTTTTTTTTTACGTGTCCTTCCTTTATTTTCCCCCTCTCTCCCTCCCTCTCTCTCTTCCCCCCACATCCATCGTCTTTTTGTGTAGATGACGAAGGACAATAGAGGCCACGAGCCATTGATTCGAGCAACCCCTACGTGGTCCCTTCGCCCCCCCTCCCCTTTCTCGTGATGTTACTTTCTGTGCGATGTCATGGCTAGGTTTTAGTCATCAAAACAGGCTTTGCTACCTGCCGCCGCCAAACCGTAAAATTCGATGACGGGATTGAGAAGACCGGCGTGTGTATGGACCGACGAGATGGTTGTGGTGGGCAACGCATGAATGACTCAATTGAAAAAGCCAGTATCACGTGGCGTCTTAACTGTCCGTACCTACCTGGGAAGCTGTGTACATAGATCTAAACCGGGAAGGGGAAAAAAGAAGAAGAAAAAGCTTGTAAGGCAAGTAAGTGTCTGTACCTTCCTACTGCGTAGGGGGGGGGAACGAGAAATTCACGTGATGAGTCGAGAACGGGGCGGCATGTCAAGAGGGGTTTCTGTGAGAGGCTGGTACGAAGGTATCCATCCGTACTGTGGCTTCTGGGACAGGGATGCGGGAGGGGAGCGAGACGCGGGCTTATGGCGTTGCGGAGGGGGGAGGCCAATCACGTGTCTGGGGAAGGGGCGGACGAGTGGGGACAGGGGTCTGTTGGCTTACGTAGTGTAGGGAGGTATAGGGTATAGGTAGGGAAAGGACGAGATGCTCTTCTCAGTGTTCTTCTGGTATCCGGCGGTGCGTTACGAGGGTTCATGATGCTGGGGATGACGCTGAGTTGGGCGTGATGTGGTTATGGTGGGGAGTCATGGTTGATGCCCAGAGACACTGAGAGAGACAGAGATAGAGAGAGAGCTGGTTGGGGCGGCACTAGAAATTACTGTCAGGGCCGGTGTGATATGCCGGATCCCCTGTGCCCTGCGTTTCCATTTTTGGCGCATGCCGCCGGACCCGATCATCCGGCTCTTTGGTTTCGAGTGCATTTTCACATATCCGTACCGTATGCCGTAGCGAACGGTCGCAGTCGGACGACGCATCGCAGGCGATGGGAATGCGAGGATGGGGGATTGGAATGAGAGTGCAAACCTGGAAGAGTGGGACTTGGGCTGGCCGGTTAGGTTTTGTTTTTTGGAGAGAGACAGAGAGAGAGACAGAGAGAGAGAGAGGCGAGAGATGGGAGGGAGGGAAAAGCTGGCGCTGCAGCAGGTTTCGGAGGCTGGGGGAGGGGGGAATCCCACCCTGAGCCAGTACGCTACATGATGGCGCACAGGTGCTGTGTTGGTGGTTGTGCTCATGAGCTGCTTCCACCATCGCCATCCGTCCTTGCCGCGTCTCCAGCAAAACACGCACCTGATCGTCGCAGGCTGCTTTTGTTCTTGGCAGGGTGGTCGAATTCTGGGGCGATGGTGTGGAGCTTTCTGTTTTGCTGTTGCATTTTCTTTCAATTTTTTTTCAACCTTTTTCTTTACCCGTACTTTTTTTTTAGACGTTGTATTGAGGTGGTAGGTTGTTGGGGTGAAGGAATCAGTGATCGGATTGAGGGCATTCCCAGCCTGGGACAAGCGGCCCTGGCTACGTACGGTTCGAGAGCCGTTGGATCGCGTAGGGCTTGGGATCGATTGAGGACTCGCGGCGCTCAGACTGTCTTCATTTGGACCGATGGGGCCACCCGCACGTTGCAGCCATTTAGTACAATATGCATTGTGTGTGTGTGTGTGTATTGCATTCTCGTGGGCCCGTGATCTTGTGTCGCTGCCGAGTCCACACTTGTCCGTCATACACGTCCGTTTTTCTGGACGATGAGCGATGGTCGTTTTTTTTTTTTTTCTCTCGCTCGGGCGTTGGACGTAGCTGGGAGAAGGCGTGGGACGAGGGGAAGGCGGCTGAAATGCCTCACTGACAAGGCAAGGTAGACGCGTGTACCGGGAGGGTGGACGCAGGGCTACGAGGTACCTGCAGAGGACTCCTCCGTCTGGACTGAAGTGGAGGGACGGGGGGGGGGGGGGGGGTCGGACTGGGCGGGTCGGGGCAAGGAAGGCACGGAGCAAACCCAAGAGGCTCAGACGTGGCCCGGGATTGGCGGGAGCGTCTGCGCTAGCCCGAGTTGGCAGCCCGGTCCTGAGGTACCTGGAACCGCGGCTTGCTCCTGACAGCTGGGAGAAGCATCGAGCTGGGGTGGGGAGGCAAGGAAAGAGTCGGGAGAAGGAGCAGGAAAGAGAAGCTTCCACCTCACGACGTGACACCGGGCTGATGAATTGGGAGTGCCTCCGTCTCGAGAAGGGGGCAGGAGACGACGACGGTGGAAGGAAAGGAAAGAAGGAAAGAATGAGGGCAAGAAGAGGAGGGAGGTTAGGAGAGAGGCAGGAGCACAGTCGTCGGGATGCCCTGCACATGACACGAGATGACACGACACGACACGGCACGACACGCACTGCACCGCACCGCACCGCACCTGCCACTCATTCTCTCTTTCCTCTTGTATCCTCACCGCAAGAACAAGCATGGCAGGAAGCATATGGCAGGGGGAGGCAATGGGTCTGGAGAATACATGACAAAAGCGGAATACAAAACTAAAAAAGAAGGAAAGAGCATTGCCATCAATTCCAAGGTTGTGAGTGAATGGAAGGAAAGTCTGGACTACCGGTAGATGGATGGATGGATGGATGGTTGGATGGAACTGGACCGCACCCTCATCTGCACCATCGGCATCGGCCTCGCCCACACACCACCCCCATCGGATCCAAACCCCATCCATCCATCGCACGCTCGCTCTCACACACACACTCTCTCCCTCTCGCAAGAGATCTCATCCTCGCTCCATCCTCCATCCACACATGACTTCTTTCCCTTCTCTCTCTCTCTCTCTATCTCCCCCATCCAACCCGTTCCCGCTCCTCTACCCATTTCCTTCACAACAACACCGCATATCCCACCTGCTGAATGCATCATCGTCGCCATCACAACGCCCTCACCAACTCACTGCAGGGCTCCAGCTAGGTAGGTAGCTTAGCTCAGCTTCCTTTCCACTTCCACAACACAGACATCATACATCCCGCAACACCGCCCACCCAAAGCCAAGCCAAGCCAACGCAACGCAACGCAACCTACGCCTGCCTCTCCCAGCCAAGACAAGACACACTCCTCCTCCTCCCCCCCCTCTGTCGCATCCCCATCGCGGTGCAAGCCTCGCCTCGCCTCGCCTCGCCTCGCCTCTCTCTCGCGCCCTCCTTCTTTTGGATTCCCTCTTCTCCCCCCCCCGATGTGTCCATGTAACTCGGCCTTTTTAGCTCCCACGTTCACATATACTTCGACATGCTCACCCGACACGCCTAAACCAACATCGCCACCCACTCACTCACTTACTCCCTTTGCAGAGATAATTCGAGACCCCACTTCGTCGGCCGCCCAATTCGCTACCACCAACGTCGCGAATAGCATCACCGGTTCCCGCCATCGTCATTTCGCCGAACCCGCGGAACACCCAACTCCCGACACCCCCCCTGCACATACACACACACACACGCGCGCCCACGCGCACACACACTCTCTCTCCTTCCCACGACGCCGAGGCCAACGCCAACTCCACGTCTTTTTTTCCGCGATCCGCCTCACTTGCTTCACACCCAGTTCGCCATCATCCGCAAAGCGCGTGACCCAATCAACTCGTCGCCGCTGTCTCCCACCACCACTCAGCTCCTGCACATGGGTCCGCGATCCTCACTGTAGCAGCATTTCCCCCCCTTCCCCTTCCCTTTCCCTCTTCCCTTTCCCCATTCCCCTTCCTCTTCCCTTGCCCTCCGTTTTCTGTCTTGCCATCACCCACCAATTGCCTCGTGGTGCACGTAATATCCTCCCTACAGAAACCAAGTAGGGTCTTGCGACCACGAACCCGTCGCCGCATCACGCTACGATGGACCACCCGAAAGACTTCCGCTCGACCGTCCTGCAGGCACCTTCCCGCCACGGCGACCGCGACCGCGACCGTGACGACGACCGCGACCGCCGCCGCCATCGCGACATAATGAACCCGACGCCCGGCAGCACGCGCCATTCTGGCTTCAGCTTGCGATCGCCCACCCAGTCCGAGTACCATCATCCTCAACACTCGTCTTACTCGTCGCCCAAGGCATCGGCCCATTCGCACCAACACCACTCCCCGCGATCCCATCAGTCCGGCCTGTCGCATCCGAACCCCTACTCGACGTCGTCGTCGTCGGCGGCGGCGGCGGCGGCGGCGGCGACGACCGGTCCGCTCGCCTTGGGTGCGAGCGGCAGCGGCTCGGGAACCGGACACCATCAAGCTCCTCCGTTGTCACCGTTGCACCCTCCGAGCGGATACTACCCGCCGCCCGAGGCGCATCAGACCCGCGAGAAGCCGGCCACGAGCAGCTACTACGACCCGTTGACTGATAGCACGAGAGAGAGGAGGGTCTCTGACGC
Organism: Colletotrichum graminicola M1.001; assembly: GCF_000149035.1. NCBI lineage: Eukaryota > Fungi > Ascomycota > Sordariomycetes > Glomerellales > Glomerellaceae > Colletotrichum > Colletotrichum graminicola. The sequence goes on from NW_007361007.1 coordinate 609,613, forward strand.
GGCGTGGAACGGCAACACGGCCAAGGGCTCGCCCAAGGTAAGATATGTTCTACTATGTCCGTCGTCGCGTATCCCATCGCCGCAGTCGCATCGCATCGCCTGTAGTAGGACAATGCGATGTGATGCGGCTTTTTGTAAACCTCCCCTTGGATGTCCTGGGTCCTATGTAAAACCCCTTCCCCGTTGTCCATCATGTATTACGTTTCCATCATACCCCCCCTGCCCCTGCTTCCTGTCCTTTCAAGTAGCGTAGCAGCAGCAGACAACAGTAGTATCATCGGTAGCAACACCATCATTACCACCACCAAGCCGAGCAGCAACCGCGACAACAGCAAGCAACAAAAAAGGGCCCGTTTAGCCCGGTTGATTGATTGCTGTCCGTGCTGTCGCAGATCGCTTAGTGGCCACTGGTGGTGCCGTGCGGTGGTGGTGTTGGTGGCCATGCTGACAGCTCTTTGTAATCTCTCTGTTTCTCACTCTCTACCTGCTGCTTTCCCCCATCCGGATTTTCGGAGACGATGGTGTGTGAAGGGCACTACAGAGCAAGACTACCGTAGAGGGCGAGGAGACTTTCCTTAGACTGCTGGACTGGTGAGGAGAGGGAACAGGACAGCAAACAAGCAGGATAAGAAACACGCGGAATGCTTGGATCCCCTATTGTTCACGGCTTCAATGATAGCGACATCCCCCCCGTTTTTTCTTCTTCTTTTCCCTCTCTCTCTCTCTCTCTCTTCCTCTATCCTATCTGGCTACTGCTACTGCTGCTGCTGCTGCTGCTGCGTTGCTTCTGCTGCACCTTTTCCACCTTTTTGTTTTTGTCCCTTTTTTCTCCATCGTCTCGTCACTTCCGGCGGCGCTACACCAATTCTTCACATCCCGTTCCGTATCCATCCATCCATCCTTTCCCTTCCCATTCACCTTTTTTTTTTTCCTTCTCCCCTTCTCTTATCCTCTTCCCCTTCTTCTCTCCACTCTTCTCCTTCTTCTCTCCACTCTTCTCCTCTCTACTTCCCTTTTCCTCCACCCCCCCCGGTTGCAGCCCTCGCCCATCTCCATCTCCAACTTTACCCGAGGAGACCAAAATTCCCAGCCAACCCGATCTCAACCCAAATTTTAATTTTCCTTCCATCCTGGTCATTTCCATCTCTTCGCCTTGACTAATTTTTTCCCTTCTTCCATCATCAAAGCAGACCACCCGCGATCCCTACGGTAATTACCCGCAATCACAACAATCCGAGCCGGCATCTCGAGAATCCCACGCGTACTACAAGAACGGAGGCGCCAACGCAGGCTACACGTCACCATCGGCCGCCAACTTCCCCCCAAGAAGTCCACGATCCCATTCCAACTCTTACTCCCGCTCTCATCAGCAGCCCACTGGTTCCATCAGCCCATCGAATCGGGCTACGCCGCACATGACTTCTCCCAGTCTGCGGCACGCCGCGTCGCCCAGCGTGCACGCCTCGTCCAATGGCGCCCCTGTCACCTCGTTACCTCTCCAGGGAAAGCCCGACCCTTCTCCCTTGAAAGCTCCTGCCAGTGTGCGTGCAACCCCAATCGCCCACCCTGAGAGCCCACCGCCTGACTGACACCTTTGCAGACCCCCAGCCGCTCCGCCGATCCCATGTCCTTCTCCAATATCCTCTCCAATGCCGAGCCCATCTCGAAGCCAAAGTCAAAGTCGCCCCCTCCCGTCGAGGAGGAGGAGAGGGTCGCCAAGGTCGACTCCAAGCCCGAGCACAGCGAGAAGCCTCGCTCCATCGAGCCGCCCATCAAGACCGAGCGCAGCCATCGTGAAGCCGAGATCGAACTCCGACCCGAACCTGTCAAGGAGCGAGTGAGCACGCCGCTAGTCAGGAAAGAGAGGAAGGAGAGGGTCCCTAGAAAGTCAAAGTCACGGGCCTCCGATATCCGAGATACCGAGTCAACTCCCAAGTCGAGTCGTCGAGCTTCCTCCAAGCACGATACCCCTACTCCCCGCGTGCCTTCCAAGCGTCAGGCCAACGGCCAACCGAAGCAAAAGACCTTGTCTGCCGAAAAGGAGAAGAAGGTCACGGACCTGATTGCCCAGCTCGATGCAGATGCCGACGACCTGACCGATTCTGACCTCGCCGCCGAGCGCGCTCAGTACCAGGAGAGCGGCAACAAGCGTCGTCGTCTCATGCAAGAAAAGGATAGCAACCGCAACGTCGATCGACGCGAGGACTTCGTCGTGGTGATCGGCCGTCGGCTGGGCGCTCTGGCCGATCTCGGAAAGCGCCGCTACGATGACATCTATTACGAAGAGGCGATGAACGAGGTCCGCGAGCGCGAGCTCTTCGCCGAGAAGGAGCGCAAGAAGGACATGCAGCGTAAGCGCCGCCGCGAGAAGTCCATGGCCGTCACCATGGAGCAGCAGAAGCTCGCCCTCGAGCGCGCGCGCCTGGCCGAGGACGAGACGGAGAAGGCGAAGCACCTTCGGGACGCGGAGCGAGCTAACAAGAAGGCTCTGCAAACGAAGCTGATTCTCCAAAAGGGCATCAAGGGACCCGCACGCAACCTCGTCGAACTCAACCTCGACGGCGGCACCATGGCCACCTTCCAGGCCTCCGACATGGAGCCCGGCACCAAGCCCAAGGGCAAGGGCCGTAGCGGCCCCCGACCGAAGAAGTCTAAGGAGCAGAAGCAGGCCGAAAAAGACGCCGCGGAAGCTGCACAGGCTGCCATCGACGCTGGCGAAGAACTCCCGATCAAGGAGGAATCCAAGATCCGCATCAAGTTCAGCAAGAAGAGCAAGGACAAGGACAAGGAGAAGGAGAAGAACAAGGACAAGGACCTTGACGAGCCTGACGTCGAGATCGAGGGCGATGTCGATGTCGATGTTGACGAGGACACCATGGTCGAGCCCACCAAGGAGAAGAAGGAGAAGAAGGGCAAGAAGAAGGACAAGGAGAAGAAGGAGGATAAGCCCGAGGAGCCCCCCAACAAGGACGCCAAGTTCGAGACCAAGGGCTTCCTCCAAATCTACGACCAAATTTGGCGCGATCTCGCCCGCAAGGACGTCAGCAAGACATACAAGATGGCTACCGAATCGTATCAGACCAAGGCGTCGAACCTTAAGAAGACGGCTATCCTCGCCTCCAAGGAAGCCAAGAGGTGGCAGCTCCGGACGAATAAGGGCAGCAAAGACCAGCAGGCTCGCGCCAAGCGCGTCATGCGCGACATGATGGGCTTCTGGAAGCGCAACGAGCGTGAGGAGCGTGATCTCAGGAAGGCTGCCGAGAAGCAGGAGATTGAGAACGCCCGCAAGGAGGAGGCCGAGCGCGAAGCCGCCCGCCAGAAGAGAAAGCTCAACTTCCTCATCTCGCAGACGGAGCTCTACTCCCATTTCATCGGCAAGAAGATCAAGACGGACGAGGTCGAGCGCAGCACCGACAACCCCGAGATTGCTGCCGAGAACAGGAACGAGCCCACGCACAAGCTGGACATCGAGGAGCCGACCGGGCCCTTGGGCGCCAAGGTCACCGACTTCGACAACCTCACTTTCGAGGAGGAGGACGAGGAGACCCTGCGCCGGGCCGCCGTGGCCAACGCTCAAAACGCCATCGCCGAGGCCCAGAGAAAGGCCAGGCAGTTCAACGAGCCGTCCGGCCCGGACATGGACGAGGAGGGCGAGATGAACTTCCAGAACCCCGCCGGCATGGGCGACGTGGCCATCGAGCAACCCAAGCTGATCAACGCCCAGCTCAAAGAGTACCAGCTCAAGGGTCTCAACTGGCTTGCCAACCTGTACGAGCAGGGGATCAACGGCATCCTCGCCGACGAGATGGGTCTCGGAAAGACGGTCCAGTCCATTTCCGTCATGGCCTATCTCGCCGAGAAGTACGACATCTGGGGCCCGTTCCTGGTTGTCGCGCCCGCTTCCACCCTCCACAACTGGGAGCAGGAAATCAGAAAGTTTGTCCCCGAGTTCAAGATCCTCCCGTACTGGGGCTCGGCCGGCGACCGAAAGGTTCTCCGAAAGTTCTGGGACCGCAAACACACCACGTATAAGAAGGACGCGTCGTTCCACGTCTGCGTCACGTCGTACCAGCTCGTGGTTTCCGACGTCGCGTACTTCCAGAAGATGAAGTGGCAGTACATGATCCTCGACGAGGCCCAAGCCATCAAGAGCTCCCAGAGTTCCAGATGGAAGAGTCTGCTCAACTTCCACTGCCGCAACCGCCTGCTCCTCACTGGTACGCCCATCCAGAACAACATGCAGGAGCTGTGGGCCTTGCTCCATTTCATTATGCCGTCCCTCTTCGATTCCCACGACGAGTTCAGCGAGTGGTTCTCCAAAGATATCGAGTCTCACGCGCAGAGCAACACGAAGCTCAACGAGGATCAACTCAAGCGCCTGCACATGATTCTGAAGCCGTTCATGTTGCGTCGCGTCAAGAAGCACGTCCAGAAGGAGCTGGGCGACAAGATCGAGGAGGACGTCTACTGCGATCTCACCTACAGACAGAGAGCCATCTACAGCAACCTGAGGAACCAGATCAGCATCATGGACCTCATCGAGAAGGCGACCACGGGCGACAACGACGACTCGGGAACGCTCATGAACCTCGTCATGCAGTTCCGAAAGGTGTGCAACCACCCCGACTTGTTTGAGAGAGCAGACACCACGTCGCCGTTCTCGTTCGGCTACTTTGCAGAAACTGCCTCCTTCGTCCGAGAGGGCAACATGGTGACCGTGGGCTACTCGACACGCAGCCTGATTGAGTACGAGCTGCCGCGTCTTGTGTGGAGAGAGGACGGCAGGCTGCACAAGCCCGGCAAGGATAACCTCAAGGCCGGCTGGCGGAACAAGACGCTCCAGCACATGATGAACATCTTTACGCCGGAGCACATCCGCGCCAGCATGGAGGGACCCGACGCATTCTCGTTCTTGCGCTTCGCCGACACCAGCCCTGCCGAGGTCTACAAAGCCAGCCACGAAGACGTCTTCTCTCGTGCCGTCGAGCTGTCGCAAAAGAAGGATCGGCTGTCCCTCATGAACATTGCCTACGACGAACCCGAGGACATGAACTTCACGCCGGCACATGCTCTTTTCAATATCAAGGACCGAAACAACCGGAAGCCGTTGGCCGACATCACTCAGGAGGGCGTCCTGGCGAATCTCATGAACGTAGCCCGAGAGGGGTACGTCGACAGCGGCTTGGGACGTCTGGAGCAGGCGGGCCGACCACGTGCCTCGGCGCCACCCATCGAGGTGAGCTGCTGCAGCCGCGGAACGGCACTGGAGACAGAGAGCGTTCTCTTCAACGTGGGCATGCGCAAGAGCCTGTTTGGCCCGACCATGCACGAGGAGCGCGCTCTGGTCACCGAGAAGATCCCCTTGGGGCTGTTCCCTCCGCCCAAGCTGCTTCCTGCGCCCGACAACGAGAAGAAGAAATTCAGCAACATCGCCGTCCCGTCGATGCGCCGCTTTGTTACGGACAGCGGCAAATTGGCCACGCTCGACAAGTTGTTGACCCGGCTCAAGGCGGAGGGTCATCGTGTGCTGCTCTATTTCCAGATGACTCGTATGATCGACCTCATGGAGGAGTACTTGACGTACCGCAACTACAAGTACTGTCGTCTCGACGGTTCCACCAAGCTGGAGGACAGAAGAGATACCGTCGCCGACTTCCAGACGCGGCCCGAGATCTTCATTTTCCTTCTCTCGACACGTGCCGGTGGTCTCGGTATCAACCTAACGTCTGCCGACACCGTCATCTTCTACGACTCGGACTGGAACCCTACGATCGACTCGCAGGCCATGGACCGAGCTCACAGACTGGGCCAGACCAGGCAGGTTACCGTTTACCGTCTCATCACGAAGGGTACGATTGAGGAACGCATTCGGAAGCGTGCCATGCAGAAGGAAGAGGTGCAGCGCGTCGTCATCCAAGGAGGCGGTGCCAGTGTCGACTTCTCTGGCCGCCGCGCTCCCGAGAACCGCAACCGTGATATCGCCATGTGGCTTGCGGACGACGAGCAGGCGGAGCTGATTGAGCAACGCGAGAGGGAACTTCTCGAGAGCGGCGAGCTCGACAAGCCGCAGAAGAAGAAGGCCACTAAGCGTAAGCGGGCCGTGAACGAGGACATCAGCCTCGACGAGATGTACCACGAGGGTGAGTTTCGGTCAGCTAACCATGGGCCGGACGACACTAATGAGATTTACAGGCGAGGGCAACTTTGATGACAACCGCGCCGGCGCCGCCGGAACCTCGGGCACTGCCACGCCTGTCGCTGAAACCGAAGTAAAGGGAGTCAAGAAGCGACGCACCGGCGGAGGCAAGAAGGCCAAGACCCTGAAGCAGAGACTTGCCGTTGCCGACGGTCAAGTATGATGCATCGACGGAAGAGGAAGACCGCCTCGGTCTCCCTTTAGATGAACGCTGAGCGAACTGTAATAAAAACGAGCAGCGACTCGTCCAAAAATGAGTTGAAACAAACGGTCGCACGGATTGTAGCGATATGGATTATGGATGGATGGAAACACTGCTAGACGCGCGAGATATGCCTGGCGTCGGAGTGGAAATGCGTGCGATTTGCATCAAGACGACAGCCGCATCGCATCCCCTTGGGTGAAAAGGTGCTGCGGCTACTTTGTTAGACTTTTACAAAAAAGCCTTATTTTATTTGTATTTTTTTTTTCCTTGTCCGTTCTTTTTCTTCTTCGAGACTCGAGCCAGGTGGCTTTACCCCCTGGATGGCTCGGTCTTATGGAGAGCATGCAAGCATCAATCAGTGCGGCTGTTCTTTGGTGGGAACGCGAATACTAAGAAAGGGAGGTTATACGAAGGGCTTAGGACAGCATCCCCAGGATGAAAGGGGGCGGAAGCTGGACATTATACGTATGTGAGGATGGTCCTGACCCTGTGTATGTGTAGGCAGTGCGGTTGGTTGTATTACTACCTTGACCTTGAGAAGAAATGAGACGGCCGCTGAGATGAAGACCTGGTCTGGTGCCTTGTAGATGATGATATGGAGTATATTCGCCCCGTCGTCTTTATGGAAGAATGCGACGTGCCTGATGGACTACAATACTAAGTCTAGATCAAGAGGTGGATAGGATAGTAAGGGTCTAAAGGTGGGAAGATATAAGGATTGCGGATTACAGAAAGGGGAGTGACTGTTCTGATTTGGATCCGGGTATCGTCATGTTCAAGCCCGACAGAGGCGAGCGAGAAACTTCGGTTACACCGTTCACTTTGGTGGTATTTCGGAGACGCCGTGTACCGTACGACTGAGGACCCGCCGGATTGAAAGGGTTCCCGCCCCGTTTCCAGAGGGTTGGGTTAGTTTCTCTACAAATCGAGGTGGTGAATATTAGTGCCGATCTGGGTATCTTTGGAAATTGTAAGGGGGCGCTGAGTTGTAGTCCCCCTGCAACGATTGTTCGAAAGAAAGACGGAGCTGTTCCATAGCTGAGCAACTATCTATACGATGGAACAAACGCCAACCACAAGCTGCAGAACGGCAGTCGGAGCGGGGGGGGGCTGGACCATGAAACTCTACACATGTAGATCAACCGGCATCATCGGCTCGAGCTCTGGGGCGAACGGACACCAAGGGTGAAACGCCAAACTCTAATACCAGCAAAAACCGGTATAAATTCTCACACACGCGTGCTTGCGTCTCGCAGGCACGCGGACTCCTCGAGCCCAACGTACGATCCATGGGAGTCAGCTTTACCATATCAGCGTGAACAGTGATAGCTTAGCTTCAACTGCACATCCCGCAATCCGTAGACACACGCACCATGGCGACCGCACTGATGATGGGCGGGTGCAACTTCCAGCCGGATACCGACATCCCGGACCTCGCCGGCAAAGTCATCCTCGTCACGGGCGGGAACTCGGGCCTCGGGCTGGAGACGGTCCGCCAGATCGCCAAGCATAACCCGGCGCACATCTACCTCGCGGCGCGCAGCAAGGAAAAAGGGGAGGCCGCCATCGAGGCCCTGAGGAAGGAGAACCCCGACGCCGCGCCCATCTCGCACCTCCCGCTGGACCTCGCGTCGTTCGAGAGCGTCAAGGCCGCCGCGAAGCAGTTCACCGGCGCCTCGGACCGCCTCGACCTGCTCGTCAACAACGCCGGCATCATGAACACGCCCGAGGGCCTCACCGAGGACGGCTACGAGATCCAGTTCGGCACCAACCACATGGGCCACGCCCTCCTCACGCAGCTCCTCCTGCCGACGCTCAAGAGGACGGCGGCCGAGAAGAAGAACCCGGACGTGCGCGTCGTCTTCCTCTCCTCCGCCGCCGAGGGGTGGGCCCCGAAGGACACGTACCAGTTCGGCCGGCTCAAGACGACGATGCCCGAGACGGCGACCCGGTTCCGCTACGGCATCTCCAAGGTGGCCAACGTCCACTACGCCGCCGCGCTCGCCGAGCGGACCCCGGACGTCAAGGTCGTCTGCGTCCACCCGGGCATCGTCGACACCAACCTCTCGGGGCCCCTCCTCAGCAGCACCAACGCGGTGCTCGGCACGCTCATCTGGCTCGGCGTCAAGGCCGTCGCCGTGAGCGCGCAAAAGGGCGCGCTGAACCAGCTCTGGGCGTCGTTTCACCCGGACGCCGAGGCCGGCGTCTTCTACTTCCCCGTCGGCGTCCCGGGCAAGGGGACCAGGCTGAGCCAGGACCAGGAGAAGAGGGAGCAGTTGTGGAAGTGGACCGAGGACGAGCTCAGGAGCCACTTGTAGTAGCTTGGTGACGTCGTGATAACCTCGCGTACGGGCGGCAGGAAGAAGGTAGGGAGGAGGGGGGGGACACGAGAGGTTAATTTGCCAGAGTGGACGCCGAAACCGAGTAAGTCATTTGAACGTTGTTTGAAGTTGTTGGCGTGATGCCGAGACGGAAATCAGGTGCCCCTCCCCCACACACACCCCCAAGACCGGCAGTTCTGTGAGCGTTCATCTTCCACGTGTAGGCCTCCCCCTCCCTTCTCGGCGTGTGAATTTAACCGTGGCTGTGTGGGCGCTGACAAGCCGGTTATGACTTCGCGCTGTCCTTCCGAAAAGTGCGATCGTGGGCTTCTTGGACACTTGCCTAGTGGATGAAAGTCAGCGGCTAGCTGCTTCATGAACCAAGCAGCTTTCGGTGGTAGCGGGAACCGCAGGACTCGTCAGAGTAGCCACAATACACTGCCGTCATCATCATCCCTCCTTCGTTGTGAACTTGCCAAGCTGGTGGGTTGGGTTGGTGTCTGCAAGTCTCTAACAGAGAGAAAAGAGTCCCAAGGAACAACGGACAAGCTTCTGCCCCCCTTGGGGCCCCTCGCTTCCCGTCGACAGGGCAGAGTTACGCGTAAGCCCGTTTCCGCCAAGATTGAAGAGGCTCCTACTCCACGAGGCAGACATGAATCTCTTTTAAGGTTGACGATGGCCATCCCCGGGGTCATGTCCCGGGGCTCCCGCGAGGTTCGTCGCAGGATCCCAAGCGAAGCCGATGGGGCGGCGCGGAGGGTGTTTGTTTCCTGCGAAACGAAAAAGACGAGTTGAGACGACTTCGGCGGTGCGGACCGCGGATGCGGCATGGATACATTGTCGACGCAACACACACACACACACACACACACCACAAAGATGTTGCCATGGTTAGAAGAGGATGGTCTTCTCATCAACATGTGTGTGTGTGGGTGTGTGTGGATGGGTGGGTGTGTATATATATGTATGTACCTATATGCGACCCTTTCGAAGGGACCGACCCGCCTTGGCTACGTGCCGCAGTCTTCTCATCAACCTCCATGGCGATAAACAACCGCGCGCAAGCCCGTTCAAACCCTGTCCGGTGTGCAGGTCCTCGGGGAACTCTCGTTTTCCTCGCGCCAACATAGGTTGGTCGCCGACAATTGGTAAGGCTCAGAGAGGGAGAGAGAGAGAGAGCCCCGTGCAAGATCGGATGGGACGGCAAACTTTCAGGTCTACGCCAAGACGTGGCCAAGATGCAGACTTGGGAATAAGAGACTACCGCGACTCGGGCAATTCTTCACCTCTAACCACGCGTCTTGGCCGACGGTCACCGGCTCCTTTTCTTCTTCTTTCCCTCCCCCCAAGAGCCATCTCGACGGGCTTGGGGGGAAAGCGGCGCCATGGCGACTTTATTCAATAGAGGTCGCTAAAGCCGGGCTCTTTGGAGGGGAGAGACAGAGAGCCTTGGAATGACAGCCCTGCGCGCCTTGGCTGCCACGCTTCGTCTGGTATTCCCGCTCAACCCTTATGTTAGCACGCTGACTCACAGGGCGCCCGAAGCCTCAACGATTCCACCCCAGGGGATGGAGATGTTCTTTTTTCGGCAATCGAGGGCAAGGGTCCGGTGGTCAAGTGCTGGACGAGATGTGTCCCTTTTTTTTAATATCATGGGGCTGATTCCCGCCTTCTCAGGAAGACGAAGGGGAGGGAAAAGAAGGACGACGATGCCACATGTTGGGCATGGGAACCGCACAACACCACGCACCCAAGAATCACGGTCTCTCCACCACATATTTATGAAAGGGGGTTGGGTTGAGCTATTATAAATCCTGTGATACGCATCATACGTTCTGCCCGTCTTCTTTGCGCACTTTCTACTACCCACTTGGGTCCCTTTCCCCCTTCACCGACCTCTAGTCTCTCCTCTGGTCTCCCTTCTTATACATACTTGACACATTCCGTGTGTTATATACACGCACACATATATACATATATCACACACACAAACTACGGAAACATCAAGCCATCCGCAACGATGAAGTTCCTCATCATGACCTCGGGCCTCAGCGCCCTCGGCGCCGCCGCCATCTTCCCGGGCCACCTGAGACCGAACATGATACCGAAACTAGCCAACACGACGATCCCGGCGCAGAACCTGACGATCCCGGCGCCGTCCAGCGCGACGAACCCACCAACCAGAGCCACGGACCCGGTCTCTGAAGTCACCAGCGCGCCCGCTGAAGTGTCGAGTATGCCCATCACCCTGCCGGACACCAACCAAGGGAACTGCACCTGCCCGGACCTCGGCTCGTCCCCGCCGAACAACGGCACCTTCGGGCAGCCGGACCCCGACGGCGGGGACCAGCAGCTGCCCGGAGGAGACATCGGCGCCGGTCCCGGCCCGGCCGCCTGCGTCATCACCGACTACGAGTCCGTCGAGGCCCAGAAGGCGTCGTGCACCGACATGTTCCTCAAGGGCATCGCCGTGCCCGGCGGCAGGACGCTCGACCTCACCGGCCTGCAGCCCGGCACGCGCGTCACCTTCGCCGGCACCACCACCTTCGGCTACAAGGAGTGGGAGGGCCCGCTAGTCTCCATCAGCGGCGACGGCGTCTCGGTCGTCGGCGCCCCCGGCCACGTCATCGACTGCGACGGGGACCGCTGGTGGGACGGCAAGGGCGTCAAGATGAACGGCAAGGGCGTCGAGATGAACAAGAAGAAGAAGGGCAAGGGCAGCGTCAAGCCGCGCTTCTTCACCGTCCGCATCAGCAACGGCTCCGTCTCCGGCCTCAACGTCCTCAACACCCCCGCTCGCGGGTTCAACATTAACGGCGCCAGCAACCTCGAGGTGTAAGTCTCTCCCCCTTTTGCCCATCCCCCTGATGTGTCTCGTCTGACCCCCCTCGCAGCCGGGATATCCTCTTCGACAACCGCGACGGCCAGTGCGGCGGCGGCAAGAACACGGACGCTTTCCACGTCGGTGAGTCCACCGACATAACCATCGTCCGCGCCCGCGTCTACAACCAGGACGACTGCCTGTCCATCACCTCGGGCGCCCGCATCCTCTTCCGCGACGGCTACTGCCGCGGCTCGCACGGGCTCTCCGTCGGCTCCGTCGGCGGCCGCGACGTCAACAACGTGACCGACGTCATGATCCGCGACTCGGTGCTCGAGAAGGGCGTCAACGGCATCCGCATCATGGGCGAGCACAAGAAGCAGGGGTCCATTGCCGGCGTCACCTTCCAGAACATCCTCTTCAAGAACGTCAAGAAGCAGGGCATCGTCGTCCAGCAGGACTACAAGACGGGCAAAAAGCCCTCGGGGAAGCCCACGGACGGCGTCCCCATCACCGGCGTCACCATCACGAACATCACGGGCACCGTCGCCGAGAAGGGCACCAACGTCCTCATCCTCTGCGCCGAGGGCGCCTGCGCCGACTGGGCGTGGTCAGGCATCGACGTCTCCGGCGGCAAGACGTCCAAGAAGTGCAAGAACATCCCCGACAACTCGGGCGCCTCGTGCTGATAGGAGAGAGAGAGAGAGAGAGAGAAAGGCATGTGTTACGGGTGCCAAGTTGGTTGGGGGTTGAGCCCGAGGCCGGTACTCCCGGCTTGGAACTTGTTCCTTTCGACTCTGCGAGTTGCGCAAGAGGGACATGTCGTCGCGATGAGATTGTTATGCGGCTTGTGGGTTGGACTTGTTTCTTGGTCGGTTGTCGTTGGGTTGATATTCTCGGTTGCGCTTTCAGTAATACAGTCTGTTTGATTTTCACTCGTGTAGCCAGTCTTGGTTAGATGTTAAACGCTTGGATTCATTCAGCATTGCCTTCTCACAACGTGTGGTTTCGCCGAGGCTGGCGGGGGGAGTCTATCAGTCGTCCCATCACCTTGATTCAGGAAACCCTATTCGGTCTGGCCAAGAAGGCGCTCTTTCAAGGTATGTCCCTCCCCTTGTATGACTCTCTGCACTGCTTCAGGGTTTGTCGCTGCTTGCCGTTCTCGTCAAAATTACCCTCGCTCAACCAGGCTTCCAGGCCACCCTTGATCACTGGCCACTCCTCGTCGGTAATACTGAACCAGGCCGTGTCTCTACGCCTGCCCTTGATGACCATGTGCTTCCTGCCCAGCGTCAGTCGGTTGCCCTTTACCCGTTCGATGCAGCAATATTCACCTAAAGATACCCTCGTATACGTAGCCAAGGCGCTCTGCAGCTGCCAAGCTTGGCTTGTTGAGGTGGTTGGCCTTCCACTCGAGCCGGAAGTTGCCCAACTCATCAAAGGCATGCCTCATCAAGAGGTACTGGGCTTCGGTCGCGGCCCGAGTCTGCTTGAGCTGCTCGGCGAAGATGATGCAGCCGATCTCAATGCGCCTGTGTACAGGTACGATGGACAAGTATGACATGATACCCACCGGTTCGGACGACGGCTCGGACGCGGGGCCGGACAAGACGGCAAAGTATAGAGGGTCCTTCGAGGCGCTCCACTGGGTGATGGCAGCCTCGCATTGCTCGTACTCGAGGAAGGGACCGTCAAACAAGTACGTCCAGCGATGGGCGTTATCCCCGCGACCGAGATGCTTGAAGATGGCTTCCGAGTGCGATACTTGGAGCGGAACAAGCGACGTGTACCGCCCGTGAAGCGGGGTATGAGCCGGGGCCGTTGCCGGTCCGGCCGGTACCACGGGGCCGACAGGAGGATCCATGATTGATGATGATTTCGATGCCGCAACTCTGTGAATCCTCTTCCTGGCGTTTGTAGGCCGTCGGATGGGGGTTCGGTATAATAAACACTCAGTCGCTCAGAGCTGTTGACAACTCTGACTCATAAGGACCATTACGAATGGTCAGTCAATCCTGCGAAGCACATGTCTTGATAAGGTAGGTAGCAGATCACCTGCAGGTGGGGCGACCGGCCCGGTGCCAACCCCGATGCGCAGTCGTCGTCTTCCTGGCCAGTTTGTGCGTGTGGTGAGGACGAATAGCATTGGTCCGAAGCATACCGGATTGTGTTACTAAGGCTTTCCCACGATTATACCGCATACCTTCTGCTCAAATCTCGGAGAAAGTCGCCAGGCATGGAAATGTTTTAAGAATAAAACGCTCGCTCCATCGACGCTGACTTGCGCCCAGCAATATTGACTTACGCCTGCCCAACAGTGTTCCATGGTGAGTGTCTCACTTGGTTGTCTCAGTTGGTTATCTCTTTCCAATATAAACCCTACAACTGCGCCTTCAACTCCAGTTGATGATCTAAAAAGTTTGCAACAGTGTCTTCCATGCTCCTCCACTGGATACCGAGCAATTCAGTAGCACGATTGGCCCCTGGCTTTGCTGGTTTGTCGAATGGACCCTTCAACTTTATGTTGAGCTGCGGGTATTTCTCCCTCCCAAACTCGACCACATGTTCCCAATCCCACCTTACAGGCTCGGGGGCGCTGAGCACAAACTCTTGCACAGCGGTCTGTTCCTTAAAGTCCACATTGAGAGCTCTCAAATGGGCCAGAGCGACGTCCCGAACATCGACAGCCACCAGAGGGACGGCAGGCTTCTCTGAGAACAATGAGTTCCAGAGCATAGCGTTCGAACCGTCAATTCCATCTTCAGAGGTCTGGTTGAGGTTGCGACCGAAGACGAATGACGGGTGGAGGGTTACAATGGTGAAGCCTGGTTTGTTTTTCGGCGCCCACTCGAGAACGGAGCGGTGGGCGAGGATTTTGGACGCTTGATATTTCAATCCCGCGCTCGCCTGGGGGTCTTGGGGAAACTCCATGTCGCGGTCGACAGGGATGGATGCGTTTGATCCTTCTGTAACTAGCCTTCAGCCGGGAGCTCTTGGAAATACACAGAAAGGATAAGAGCGAAAAACGAGTGTCTTACCTTTGACATTGAAGTTCCCTGTGACCCATACGTCTAAAGGAACAAGGGCAAGTATTGAGGACACTATGACGATGCGCTTGATTGTGGGTATAGACTTTGCAGTATCCAGAAGGGCAATCGTACCCTGCTCTGCTGGAGCAAGGTAGTCTGTCTTGAAGTCGTTGCCCCTGCCAGGCATTGGTGAAGCAATATGGAAGACGTAGTCGGTGTCCCGGAGTGTCTGATTGAAAGCCCCTGGCTTGGCCAAGTCTGGGATGACAACGAAGTCAAGCTTCGCTGCATGCTTTTCGAAGAGCTGCTTCAGCTTGCTGGCCTGCGACTCCTTCCGCACGCTCAAGCGGACACGGTAGTCTGCTTCCAGTGCTTGGGACACGACATGGGAACCAATGAAGCCGGTTGCGCCAGTGATAAAGATGAGGGGTTGGGACATGATGAAATGCTTAGTTGTATATTATGTTGAGTGGAGAAAATGGAGTGGATCCAAAATGGTTTACAGCGCATTGGAAATGTGCGCTTTTTATGTTCAGTACTATGTGATGCTGGGTCGAATATTCGTGAGCGATATATCAGTTGTCTGGGAAATCTCGGGGCTATCAGTAAACTTGGACGCGCTTCCTCGTTTATTCGTAAGACGGAGCCTACTCCGATCAGCCGCCATTGTCGTTTCGAAATGCACAAGGGGTTAAAAACAGAATTCATATTGCCGAGCTCGGCATGTGGTGAAGCGCGGTTGAATAGTAATCACTCGGCAGAGGCTCGTTTTCGCTCTCACAAAGTCAACATAGCTGCTGATATGATTAGTGATCTCGGAGCTCAGAGTTACATCTTCTACCGTCAACGGCATTTGCCAGCCCCACGTACACGATACCCATTGCTTCCTACCTCACGGTGATTGCTGTGCTAATGTCCGTGATAATCTAATATAAAATACCAGCAGCGGTATCTTGACCCAATCTCCTACCTAGCTGATACTCACCGTCATCCTATCACGCAATTCCCTAGTTCCAAATCCCCAAGAAAGAACAATCGAAAATGCCCCTTTGGCTGATATACCACCCTGACGGCACGTTCGAGGACGACGCCAGCAAAGGAGCCTTTGCTGCCGACATCACCAAATTCTACACACAGGTCGGCCTTCCTGCCTTTTATGTCGTCGTCAACTTCGTCAAAATGTCGGAGAGCACCGTGTGGATAGGCGGAGAGAAACCAAAAGAGCCGTTCGTACGCATCTCAATCGACCATATCGCCGTCAATCTCCCCAACGACGACAAAATTTACAGAGAAACGGCAGATGGCATAGATGCGGTTCTCAAGCCGCATCTTGAAGACAAAGGCTATCGCTCCGAGTTCCACGTCAACGAGACGGATAAACGTCTATGGAAGACATATGGCTTTTACGCACCGCCATTCGGGAGCGAAGATGAGAAGACCTGGGCGAGAGAAAACAAGGCTTCCCCATGGGAAAAGGGCTCTCTATGAGGTCTTTCCTATGGAGGCCTTTGGCAGCTTGTCTCTGGGTATACTTCTGGGGTGGATCTAACGGCCTACTGGAAGTTGTTTAGCATAATTATCAAGCCTCTTTGCCTTAACCATGCAGCCCGATTCGGCGTTTGGGACATCGATCATCGAGGGAAGACATACACTTGTTAGGCCAATCAAAGTTGCAGCAGACATAAGATGACAAAAATTGTCTGAGGCTGTACCGCGTGCCAATCGCGCGCCAAGCTGCAGGCTGAGCGGATCGCGCCAGCAGCTGTATGAAGCCCTCCCTTACCCCTCGATTCTTTGGCTACTTCTTGAGTTTCTCTCTTTTCCAGGTACAGCATGGAAACCGTGTCTCGCTTGGTCTCAACGCCCATCCCAATCAACCCCCTTGAACCTTGGATCACTTTGAGTTTCCCTTCGGATGAGTAACGGCAAAGATGCCTGATCCTTCAGCATACGCCGCCGGCTGGATATGTACCAGTGGCACAGAATACATCGCGGCCCAGTGCTTTCTCGACGAGGCACATCCGTCGCCCATCAGTATCTTACCCCGAGATAACAGTATCTACACCCTTGGTCGAATAGGGGCACATAATTTCGTTTTTGCTGCTGTTTAAGGCGGTACGTACGGCAACGAGTCTACGGTAGCAGTTGCTCGAGATCTGCAACAGAAATTTCCGAACATCAGAGCCTGCTTGATGGTGAGAATCGGGGGCGGTGCGCCACGTGCTAAGCACGATATTCGACTTGGAGATGTCGTGGTCAGTACTCCTCGCGGCAATCATGGAGGCCTCCTTCATTGCTACTTTGATCGGATGATGGACGATGGAGCTTTCAAGGTGACAGGGTTCCTTGCTCCGCCCGCCAGTGAACTCATGCTTGCTCTCATTAGCACCAGAGCTCAGCTCATAACGATGGGTAACGGGATAGAACAATCTGTGGTCACTGTTTTAACCAGACTCCCAAGGCGGAGAGGCAAATGGCGCCGCCCAAGTCCCAAAACAGACATACTGTACCGCAGCCACATCGTCTTCGATCCGACAAAACCTCCCACAGATGTAGGGCCGGATGCAGTCATTTCGCGGCCGGAGCGATCTAACCCAGGAGTTCACTACGGATTGATTGCATCTGCAGATAGAGTCATGAGAGCTGCGACGATACGAGACAAGCTAGCGGCGGATCGAGATGTGCTTTGTTTCGAGACGGAGGCTACTGGGGTGATGGGCCATTTCCCATGCTTGGTGGTCATGGGCATCTGCTATTATTCCGATTCCCATAAAAACAAAGATTGGCAAGAGTATGCTGCTCTGAATGCAGCCGCGTGCGCGAAGGCGATCACATATCAAATTCCAGAGAGAAATCTCGGGCAAGGAAAGAGGTTGGAGGAGCTTGCTGCGATGGCCAAGCAAACCAAATCACCACTTGCAGCTACTCGATCGTTGTCAACATTCTCGGCCACAACCATCGATAAACAGGCGTCTTCTGACAGACATTATTTCGACAAGGAAATCATCAAAAGGCTACATGTCGTGATCGGTGCCGAGTACAATGCTCGCAACAGTCATCCCGATCAAATCTGCCACCCGAGAGCCAGACTCGATCTGCTGCAAGAAGTTCAGGCCTGGGCAGAGAACCCTACAAGTCCACCCGTCTTCTGGCTCTACGGAATGGCGGGACACGGAAAGTCAACCATCGCACGAACAGTTGCTAAGAGGTTTGACGAGAAGAAAATACTAGGAGCCACATTCTTCTTTAAGCGAGGACATATTGGTCGCTGCGGGACGTCGAATCTCTTTAGTACAATCGCATCACAGCTTGCTAGGCGTCGACGCGAGCTACTCCCATATATCCGGCGTGCGATCGAAAGGACAAACGACATATCCTCCGAAACTATTGAAGAACAGTTCAGCAAGCTTATTGTCAGTCCTCTTATGGAGTATCTCGCCCATTCCAGCAAGACTCCAGCTGCTCCTGGTATTGGACGCTCTGGATGAGTGCTCACTTGATGAGGATATCGAAGGTGTTGTCACCCTCCTTCGCTCACTCCTCAAATACAAAGAAACTGGCATCAAGGTCTTCGTCACGAGCAGCCCGGAGACTCCCCTCCAAAATCGTATTAACTCGTCGAGGGGATGAAGACAAGAGTTCCAATCTCGTATGCTGTCTTACACAAGCAGTACAAATGACGTCGGCATCGTGCTTCAAGACAAGATGAGAATTGCCAAGGATATGTGGAACTGGACTATGTCCCCTTCTCTCGCCGACAGCAATGCCAGCCTCGTACCGCCTGAGTGGCCAAGTAACTCCGATATTGAGAGGCTAGCGGGAATGACAGCCTCAAGGTTTGCTACTGCAACTGCCGTTTCTAACTTCATCCAAGACGTTAGAGTAGATTGCGCAGCAAATAACATGGATCACTTCTGCATTAAGGTCCTCTACCACCAAAACGCACCTCGGATACTCACCCATTCACGAAGACAATATACCCGAAGAGCAGAATGCGAGCCGCCTCAAGTCTTGTTTTGCTACGCTATCGCCCACGTCCGGTGCCAACGCCGCCAATAGTTCTTCAGACGGCGACCGAAACTTCGCTGTTACGTGCCGTTCCCAAGAGATCCCTGACGCGGAACGCAGCTGCTGGTTCGATCTTGTCAGCGGCGGCGCTGTTATTGCTGCGAACTTCCCCGTCCCGGCACGGCATGACGAAAAGGGCCTCGAAATACCGATGGGCATCCTGGTCAGAATTGCCGTCATCCACGACGCGATCGAGTATAAGGGCGGCATCGTTATGAAAGGGCCGACCTTGATGCTTGTTCCGATCAAGCGCAACGCTGACTTGTCCATCATACAGTGGCACGTCGTGTCTGCCTCGAAGAAGAGGAAAAGGTTGACGTACCTTGAAGGCGTCGAAAAATGCAAGCAACGGGCGCTGGTCGACGAGGTCGACTTGCAATCGTTCCTGCGATGCCGCGCCCTTGTCGGGTGGTGGGATCATGCGAAATCGAGGCTGGGAGACGAGGATGTCAACTTCGACAACCTGAGGTGGTCGACCGCGAAGCCCTACGAGCCCTTGAGGATCCAAAACATCGCGGCGGGCCTGCAGCAGATCGGCGTGCTCAACATCGAGTGCGCGCCAGGCTGTAAGGACTCCGGGTACCTCGTTAAGTTCGAGGGGCCGTACGGGGAGATGCTCTCAACCGCGAGGGGAGAGAAGGCGTTCCTCTACGACACCGTCCAACAGCGGGCCTGGCTCGTGACCCGGGATGAAGTGATGTTGCACATCATCCGGAAAAGGAACTCGGACCGGCCTTTCTTCTGCAACGGCGCGCCCGTCAAGATCCCGACCATAGGATCGGCCATGCAGAGTCTCCTCGTGAACCGGAAGCTGGTCCTCGTAGACGACGAGGACGAACCCGAAACCTTGCGCCTGATGGCCGTCAGGATCTTCAACCAGCTCGAAACGTTGGCGGCCATGGACGACGACAGAAGGCAGGCGCCCGAGAAGGCGTTCAACGTCCCGGATGTGCTCATCGGCCACGAGTTCATGTCGACTGTGAACAGGACCGTGGGGCGAAGGATGAAAAAGAACGAGATCCGGACCACTAGTGGAGGCTGGGCGCGGCTCGTGGAAGACAGCGCTTCGCTGGTCCTCTTTGCCAACGGATTCGGCGACCTCATATGTCCCACCGCCGACTCCGAAATGCTGTGCAGTCGTTGGAAGACGGTCCCCTGGGGGAAGGACTATCTGGCGGCCACGACCGACACGTTGCTCCGTCTTTATTTCAAGGGCAATGAGATAAGCCAAGAGTACCTCACGTCGAGCGGTCTCTGCTGGCACAAGCATCAAAGCGTGAAGCTGTTCGAGAAATGTCCGGAGCCCGCCTCGAACGAGTCGCTTGCAGCAGATCGTGCCGAAACCCATGAGCATCGGCGCCGTCGACCGCCCACGTCCGGTGGCGGCCGGGGGCGCCGTCATCTTCGGGGTCGAGAGCGTCATGGCCAAATTAACCCTTCCGACCGTGCTCCGGACGAAGAAGGATGCCGTCATGTATTCGCAGCCAAGTTTTCAAATAGAAAGCAGAATGGCGTGCGAAAACAGCGCGCTGGACCGAGTCAAAGAAGACAGCACTGCCTTGCAGCAGCTTCCAGAGAAATCAGCACTGAGCATTGAGAGTGGCAGCACGACAGTTGCTCAGTTCAGCGACAGCTCCGACGAGGGCGCCGGCAGACTATTCGGCATTCCTACAGCCCCAATCAGCGGAAGTATGGAAGAAGAAGGCTTGGGCAAAGCGTGGTGTTGACGGGGACACCTTGGCTAGCCAGGAAAACGGGCTCGTGGGTAAACGCCAAAAGTATTGATGGTAAAGAGGGGGGGTATCGTGGGAACATGTACTGCAAATATTGCAAGTCGAAATACCACCGAGAAACTAGGCTATAACGGGGGGCATACATACATACACATGCACACATCTAGAAGTTTTGTTTGAGCACAAATTAACTATATTTCTCGTTGGTATCACAATTCTCGTATCAATATATCAAAACCCGGGGGGAGGCTCCATCCCTTCCAGGACCATCAAGCCCCCCACCCTTCACTTCTTCTCCGTACTGGCCGTCGTCTCGGAATCCGCGGCCACGGGGACCTCGCCCTCCATGACGCCGTCCGGGCCGGGCTGGAACTCCTCCTTGGCGACGGGGGGCCCGTGGAAGTTCTTGCGGGCGTAGGCGAGGTACCAGGTGACGGCGATGGCGGCGAAGCCGGCGAAGACGACGGAGGCGTAGTTCATGCTGGAGGCGTTGACGGGCAGGCTGACGGGCATGCAGAAGATGACGACGGAGAAGCAGATCCAGACGATGCAGATGACGTTGATGGCGGTGCCGAAGCGGCCGAGCGGGTAGGGGGAGGCGGCGACGGCGCGGCGGCGCTGCAGCAGGTTCACCAGGACGGGGACGCCGTAGCTCGTGGAGAGGCAGATGGTGGCGACGCCGGTGAAGGAGTTGAAGGCGGCGCTGGAGCCGAAGTAGATGCAGCCGAGGATGCAGTCGACGGCGGTGGACAGGCCGAGGGCCCAGAGGGGCATGTCGAGCTTGTCGTTGACGCGGGCCCAGAGGTTGTGGCCGGGGATGGCGCCGTCGCGGGCGAAGGCGTAGGTGCAGCGCGAGGCGGCGGTGAGGGCGCCGATGCCGGCGAACATGAAGATGCCGAGGATGAGGAAGAGCAGGCCGAAGCCGCCGGCGGCGGAGCCGGTGACGGTCTTGAAGAGCAGGCCGATGGGCTGCGAGTTGGCGACGCTGAGGAGCGTCTGGACGTCGGGCAGGACGAAGAGGATGGGGATGAGGTAGATGATGCCGGTGACGCCGGCGGCGGCGACGGACAGGACGATGGCGCGGGGCACCTCGCGCTCGGGGTTCTGGACCTCCTCGCACATGGAGGCGACCATGCCGTAACCGGTGAGGGTGTAGGCGGCTGGAGGGGAGGAAGAGTGTCAGTAATGTAGTCGAGGGGTGAGGAAAGGATTTGGATGTGGACGAATGCCATACGTACCCTGAAGGAGACCGATGAAGAACGACCAGCCAGAGGGCCAGCCGCTCGACGAGGAGTCGTAGTGGGTGAAGACGAACTCGGCGGATCGCTTGGTCGGCGCCATGGCGAGGATGGTGATCATGATGATCAGGACGGAGGCGCCGGTCCAGTAGATGCAGACCTGAGAGTCACTTTGTCAGCAGCCGTATATCCAAACACGACACACGCGCACACGAGCTGACGCACCTTGTTGATGAGATCCAGGTACCGCGAGCCAAAGGCATTGACACTGGCGCAGACCAGCATGACGGCCCAGAAGCACAGCACGGTCTGCCAGGCGTTGGCGACGAAGTCCTCGTTGAAGATGGAGATGGCGCTCAGGATCAGCTGGGCGCCGCTGAAGTTGATGCTCAGGGTGACGGTCCAGTTGCCGACGAGGGTGAGCCAGCCGTCGACGAAGCTGACGAGGGGCGCCCAGCCGGCGGGCGCGAGCATGGCGGACCAGTAGTAGACGCCGCCGGCGGTGGGGTAGACGGCGCAGATCTCGGCGAGGGAGGCGGCGATGCAGAGGGAGATGAGGGAGACGAGGACCCAGCCCCAGAGGACGGTGACGGCCTGGCCGTTGGTCAGGGTGATGTACATGGTTGTGCTGAGGCCGAAGGGGACGGCCATGATGGCGAAGGAGAGACCGAGGATGGACATCATGGACAGGTTGCGCGGGAGCTCGGCCTTGTAGCCGAGCCGGGCGAGGGCCTGGTCGGCGGAGACTCGGGGAGCGGCTTCCATGGTTGCGAGCGGAAGTTGAGTTTCGAACGGCCGAGGGGGGGGGGGGAGGGGATCGTGTGTTGGTTCGTCTAGAGTTGTATGAGTACGGTCGAGGCGCGGCGAACTCAGATCAGAACTCGAGATCCACCACTGGTTTGGGGTATCTTGTGGCGCGATTAAAGAACAAGCCTTAAATCGTGGCGCTGTCGGGGGAAAGGTCTATAAGAGCCCGGGATTCCTGTTCGGTGACGTCGCGATGCAGTCCGATTCTCGGCCGGAGGGTGGGCGGAGGGGGCGCGGTGAGGCGTGGGCTTTCCTTCGTGTGCGACAGGCAGAAGACACGGAGTATCAAAGCCGGAAAGCAACTCTTCTGCACGACGCACTTGAATAAATGAATAAAACAAAATAAAAAGAACAAGATGATCAGGCCTTTCGGGGAAAGAAAAGCGAACCGCGAGTTGGAAAACGCGTACGGTAGCGAGGCGGGTCGTGGGGGAGGGGATTAGGCGATTCTTTAGTAGCTCAGCCCTCGAGTCTAATCGATCGAGCAAAGCACACACGTCAACTAGGGTACAGATGCTTTAGATGGTGTGTGAAGAGGAGCTGTCAGACTAAGGTGATAGCGTTCCCCAGGGGGGAGGGGGTGGGACAGGCCAGGCTCAAGCTAGTCTATCCGGTAGTGGTATCGAGTCACACTCGCACACACATTCAAATGACACAGAAAGCGCGGCTACGCCAATGCATACGCGGACGACATCGGGGGTTTGGTTACCGGGGGGGTCGATGACCAGGGGGGATGCATGGCGAGGACACACCACGGAACACCAAAGAACCAAGGGAGAAACGTGGGGCCTTTTTATTTACTCCCGTAATTATGGGACAAGGACCAAGAGATACATAACACAGTCCGAAGACCAGAACCAAGAATACCCAGGACCAACAGAGAGATAGAGAGAGAGAGACACGGAGACAGATAGAGGCGGATGGGCGCCAGATGTCCATATCCATCCTTTCGTCCCCCCCCCACGCTTCGGAAGGGCCCTCGACGGAGGCGATGAGGGCAAGTGGAAACTGGCCGAGGTTTGTTGATGATGCGCCGGGGACCTCCAAAACCGGCAGAGAAAGCGGTCACGGTTCCAGGTCAGTTGTCCGTCATCCCAGACACAGATCCCATCACTCCGGGGGGCTGCGCTTGGGTTCACGTCCACTGCACCATCTGGTAAACCTACATAGTATGTATACATAGTATGTAGGTATACAGATGCAATCAGGGTCTCGTTTGGCCGTGTCTAACCAAAACTCGTTCCAGTTCCGCCTATCCGTTCACCGAATGCCCCTTCAACCCAACGGGGGGGCCATTGGCCATTATCAGCGCGTCTGACGATGATGGCCCTTTATCTACGGAGCCACTCTCAGGTACGGAAAACAAGTGGGAACGTTGTGGACTTGTGGAGGACGGGGGGGGGGGGGAGGTTCCAGGATAGGAAGAGTCGTCTTGGATAAGGCAGATTGGAGCCCGGCCAGCGTGGGAGACGAGACCAACGTCAGCCACCTACACATCGCAACCCTCCCTCCCCCCCTTTACGGGACCGCGATTATCTATCTCTAGGCAACCGGGCCTTTTCGGTCTGGATTCGCGAAAGAATGCGATGGCAGGGCCCGTTCCGTCCAGTATCAATACGGCGGCGCACCAACACAGCACCCGACGCACGCCCAAAAAGAAGATTACTCTCCGTTGGTTCATGCGTCTTGGACAGCCCACGAACGCCCAAGCCCCCCCCCCCCGGGGGAGCTGGGATCTTGAATCATGTTTACCGCGAGGAAGAAGCTGGCGAGCGCGCGCACTCCTTTCCCGTAGCGACAGACGGATATGATCCATCACCGCTGGAAGACTGGCGACATACATACATACATACGTACATACATGTAAAGCCGCTTCGGTCAGTCGGGCCAGTGGAAGCCGGCATCCCGCACTCGGCAGTCAGTTATAGTCAGCGTAAGCTGGTGGTGTGTGGACTGATAAACGCGGTCCGCCGTTGTTCTTGAAACCTTCTAGTGTCTGCCGTCTGACGCTCTCCGGGGATGCAACACAGGGGAAAACGCAGCCTAGAGCGCGGTTAATCGTGTCTTTGCCCTCCCTACCGGGTACTCATCCAGTCCTCCCCTCCCTCTTTCTCCTCCTCTGGCCCCCGTCAGAAAAAGGCTTGTTTCCCAGCCCAGCAGGCCTCCCCCCCCCCCGATTACCCCAACTCTCAACATGAACCTGCTGCAATGGAACGTGCGGCGCGGCAGGTCGAACGGTGGTCGCATTGGACGCGGCAGCTTGGCACGGCGCATGGCCTGCGTGGGTGTTGATAACGTGGTGTTGCTCGCACGCGTGCGATTGCCATACCGGACAGCCCATGTTGGAGTTGGAGTATCATTGTGTACCTGTTCCATCTTTGAATGGATCGTCTTGATAATACGTTTCTCATCATCTCTGTTCCATGCCTGGACTCGTGAGAAGGGGGCATGCCATCACCATCCCGTCCGATCACGACCCTTACCCGCTGGTCCTCGCCCATGCGGAATATGGTCCCACGGCGACGGCATCTTATCAGCGCCGTCGAATCGGGCCCCGGTTCGCTCCCTCTGGGCTTCTTCAAGCGCCTCGGCCAGCCCGAGGACACGGTTCAACCGAACCCCCCCGTCTCGCACTGCATGCACTGCTGCATACACATCGACTGGAACAGACACACGGCGAACAGTAGCCCTCGTTCCCGATGCTCTTCCCAAATGCAGACTGACGGCCTTTCCATGCCCTCTCCAACGCCCTCCAGCCTGTCTTGAACAGAGCGGGCTAACGTGGATGGCGTCCAACAAAAACCCCGCAAAAGCGTTGAACCCCCATATCATCCAGCGGGGAAAGGCCCAAATGTCCATGAACGGTTCCACGGCCCACCGAATCAGTGTGGGCTTCGGGTGATAACGAAACCGGGGGAGGCCGAGTTCAGAACAAGGGGGGGGAGGGACAGCCGTCATCGGCGAGACATGAAGGCCTTCCGACCGCTACATCTACTTGTCCATCTTCAACAAACAAAAGGCGGACGAAGAAAAAAAAGAGGGAGCAAAAAAAAAAAAAAAAGAGGCTATCATGGCTTGGGCTGAAGGTGTGTGCATGTCTGTGTTGTGCGCATATGTAACATGAACCAATAACCCTTCGCGAGTACTCGTCATATCTCCCTCTCTCTCTTCCTCTCTCATGTACCCCTGACCACCCAAAGATAACGACGGGACCCAGAGAGAGGAGAGAAACAAAGGGGAGAGGGGGGGGAGGGGGGCTCTTATCATCATTTGCCCCCTTATCAGTTGGTCCCCTTACGAATGAATGACATGAAGACCGTTTCAATCCCACCAGAAGATAATCCTTCGGCCCGATCAGTACCAGCTTGACTCTGTTCTCGGCCAATTCCTCAGCCTCCAACCGTTACCATGACTTATCCAACTACTCTATGTAGTGGTAGTGTAGAGGGAAACCTTTGATGACTCTGCTCCGTCTATGATCATATGCCCTCCACGCACCACCGACACCTGTTGCGTTGTGTCTTTGTTGAACTAGGCTGATGAAGTTGTCTATTGTTGCTCATCCACCCACCCACTCACCCACCCACTCACTCACCCCTGTCTCTCTCTCACTCACCCACTCGCTCACACACACACACACTCTCTCTCTCTCTCTCTTACTTACTCTGCCACCTCATCTCACTCTCTCGCCTCATCTCATACCCCAATCAGTCCCCGAAAAGCAGCGCAGGACACAACAACCCAGGTCACAGAGCCGCCATCAACTTATAGAATTGTAGACAATATCGTGTCATGATTTTCTTGTTCCCTTGTCCCTCTCTTTCCACCTGCGACTACGTAACTGGATGGATACAACTTTTCCCCGCCGTAGCGCCGGCCGTTGCGTCGGTCTGCAAATCCTCTCTTCCCTACGCCCGTGTCTTTCCGTCCAAAATGCCCTCTCCCCTCCCCCTCGAACTCAGCCAATGCCGGACCTCAAGACATGGCTTAACAAAAACAAAATACTGCCTTTTCTTCGGAGCCGATTCTAGGTCTCTTGCCAAGACCAATTCAGTCGTATCCCTCCACCGTAACGCCTTGCGGAAATTGCAACCAAAACAAAAACAAAACACTCGTGGTCCACGCTGTACAGCAAGAGGAAGAAGAAACAGAGCAACACAGCCAAAACGGGCCCTTGCCACAGATGTGCTCACCGTAAGAAAAAGAGAGAAGGAAAAAAAAAAACACTCGGGTCATTGAGACAAGACTTCCTTCTCCGTTATCTCGTCCACTAGTTTCCGTAGCTTCAAAATCTTGACCAGCTCCTTCATGGTCACCGGTCGCGTCAAGAAGAGGTCCATTCCGCTGGCGAAGCCCTCTTGCCGGGCGCTCTGCGATCCCAAGCTGGTGATAGCAATCACAGTCGCCGGCGCCAGGTTCTGCGCTCGCTCAAACTTCCTGATCCGCCTTGTGGCTTCGAGCCCGTCCATGACAGGCATCGTTATATCTGCACGCTGTTAGACTGTCTGGCTTTCAACACGTCCCAAATGGAGAGCATACCTATGAGAATGCAGCAGAACCGCTGCGGTTGTGTTGTGTACGCTTGTAGAGCCTCGAGGCCGTTTGAGGCGGTCGTGTGCCGTTTCTGAAGCCTCTTCATGTAGGCCGACAAAATCTGCTTCTCGTCAGTATTCTGCACCGACTGGGCTGTCCGGTGGGCGAGGGACGCAAGCCAACCTTGAGATTGATTGCATTGTCGTCCACCAAGAGAAACTCCGATGGTGACTTGGCGGTCTCAGGGGAAGGAGGCACGCTGGTTTTGGTGCTGCCCTTGGCTGGAGCTGTCGACATGGCCGGCGTCGCCGCTGATGGCGCCGGCCGGAACGGAAGCGTCAACGTAAAGTTGTTGGAATCGTTTGTATTGGCGATCCAACTGTCCCCGGGCGACTGAGACGCATTGTCGGGGGGAGGCGACGTTACCCTCACCATCCTCGCCGTCTCCGACTGCGCTCTGGGCCTCGTCGTCAGGGTGTCTGACTTCAACGCGCGTGGGCTCGGGGCCAGCCGAGGGAAAGCCTCCGACTGTGGGCTGACTGGTATCGGTCTGGCGGCTGGTTGACGCTGCTTCCAGCGGTCGAGGGCGCAGGCCAGAGCCTTTGCGACCTTCCTGGGCCCGGTCCTGGATATTGGGTTAGCCATGCAACTCGACTCTCAAGGCAACAAGCAACTTACGGCTGAGCGATAAACTCCATGACGGCCTCGTGACGAAGAGAACGTCTGTACGACGTGGCAAGCTTCTGCGCAGCCTCAGCGTTCCCGCACACCACTACAAGCGGTGTCTCGACGCCTCCAGTCTCTGACATGCCGTGCCTCCTGAAGGCCTCCTCACTGCACACCATCAGATCCGAACCGTCCGGGCTCCGGCTGTCCTCGTTGATCTTAACATCCATCCACTTGAAAGGTAAGCTTTCTACGGGGAGGTCGAGTCCGCCGGCGCGAAGCTCCTCCGAGTCCTCCAAGCCACGACTAAATCCACGAACCGACAGTCGAGTGCCGGCCAAGGTCTCGAGGTCAGAAGAGAACTTCCTGCCGCGACCGTTTGCCTTTCGCGAGAGTACGAGTGGCATCGACACCGTCATGCTCGTCCCATGGCCGACTTGGCTTCTTACACTAATCGTCCCGCCGAGACCGGTGACGATTTGCCGAACGAGGCTCAGGCCTAGGCCGGTGCCCGGTGCCAGGGAATCTTCTTGGGAAAAGGGGGTAAAGAGCTTGTTGTGGAGAAATTCCTCGCTGATACCTTTGCCCGAGTCGGTCACAGTGAGTACCACCATCGACGCAGACCTCGACGACTTGTGCACAACCTCCTCCTGCCGTAGGTGAATCTTGATGAATCCTTTTGACGTGTACTTGAGCGCATTTCCAAACAGGTTCATGACAACGCGGCGGATAGCGCCAGGGTTGGTGTGGAACACCCACGACGACTGCGGATCGATGTCAACGAGGATTTTGACGTCTTTGAGGCTGGCAGGCTGGCTTTCGGAGGGTCCTCGCCTGTGGCCCAGGCCGTCGGACGTGGCGATGGCGTCCAGCTTCTCCTGAGCCGGGGTAGAGGGCCCCGATGATGTACCATGTCGAGCCAGTGAAGAAGCAACCATGTGGTGGAAGCTGTGGCCAATGAAGACGCTTTCGATGACTTCTTCGACGAGCAAGTCGAGGTGCACGTCCGACACCAGACTCATCATGCCCGATTCGATGGATGCCGACGTTTCCGGTCGCAAACCACGTCCCATGCCGCTGTTCTGGCGCCGAGACTTGGACGCTCGTAGGAATGTGTTGACCTTGCTGTAATCCAGCAGCTGTGAGGTGTGTGTCAGTACGCGCGAAAGGGCGTGGCAGCAACGCGTGGAAGGGGGCTGTGCCTACGTGATCAATGGTGTCGAGTAGCGTCTTGCCTGATATCTCGATGGTGTGGATGACATCGACCTGGAAAGCGTCCAGCTGGGTATCGTGAAGAAGCTCGGCCGCAGCGACGACCCCGTGGAGTGGCGACCGAAGCTCGTGGCTCAGGGAACCCAGAATGTCCGTCTTCGCCCTGTCTGCCAAAATGGCGTCGAGACGAATAACCTCGGACATGGTGACCATTCCGAATGCCCGTAGGAAGGGCAAGTCCGCAGCTGGCGTAAGAATACGAGTGGCGCTCTTGCTCCAAACAAACCCCCCGGCAAAGCATTGCTCTTTCGAGGGATCCCATAACGGAACAATCGCAATGCTCCTTGCGCCTGGAAAGATATCGATGATGGTCTTTGCCTCGTTCCTCTTGGTGAAATACGAATGAGCTGCCTTGCTATCGGGACGCGTGGGTTGCTGTTCGGTCTCTTCCGTAGGCGTGATATCGGCATCATCGCTTTCGTAGTCGGCAGCGAGCCAGTTCCCCGTCTCGTCGAAGCTAAACACCTTTCCGTTTGGATACTTACGAAGTAGTTTCCTGAGAAACCTCTCGCGCAAAGTCTTGCAACCCAGCTGTGGCATGTCTGGCCCGCTGCTGCTGCCGCCGCTCTCCAAGGTGGACGATCTGCCAAAGGTCTTGCACCACCTATCGTCGTCATCTTCGAGTCTTTCGGAGAGGCTGTCTTCGCTACTCGAGAAGTCGTGGTCTGCTACCTCGCTTGCCCGGCGAGGACCTGTCACGAGACCGCCGAATGATCCAATGCTAGCATCTAGGAAGAGGGCACCGTCTACTTCGAGGTACTTTCTAATCACATTGGCCGCCCGCGAAAATATCTTGATCGTTCCCGACAAGTGCGGATCCGGCGGCGCAGTGCTCGATGTGGTCGTCGCCACCGTAGCTGTTGTTGCTGTGGTCTCGACGGAATCGCTCGAGTCAATCTTGGTAGGCGAACCTGTCGCTTCCGGGCTGGTTGGGTTAATGCCTGGTCGGACGGGGGGTTCGGCGGTTTCGGGGGAATCGGGCGACGGCGAGTCCGTCCCCGAAAGGGATACCGCCAGCTGAGGCGGCTCGAAGCCATTCGTGGCCGATCGCGGGTCGAACTTTGGCGGTGGGATGGGGTCATCTCTACCTTCGATGAAATTGCCCAGTCCCTGCACCATACGCTCGCTGCGGCGGTAGCTTTCATTGACCCTCCTGGCCTCGAGATAGTTCATGATGGTATGGGAGGTGTCGCGCAGGAATTGAACCGAATCGGCATCGAGCCCAGCGCGTGGGCGGTCATCGAAGATGCAGTACACACCAATGTTGATACCCTTGGGAGATTGGATGGGAACACCCGCATAAAAGCGGTTGAACGGGGCGGCCTCGATATATGGACGGTCGCAGAACCGCCGGTCAGCTGCGAGATCCGGGACTACGGCCACGGGGAGCTCGTTCTCATTGGCGGGCGCCGACGGGTGTCGAGAATTCGACGCGTCTTGGGTTGCTCCAACCAAGACATGTTCGCAGATTCCGAATGCGCGAGGGATGGCTGTTCCGCAGAGCCAGAGATGATTTTGCTTGGGATACTTGGCATCAGGCGCCAGCGGCATGTAACGAGTGGCTTCGGCGACGATGTACTGGTTGCGGCGATCGAATAGGGAAATCAAAGCTCGGGAAGCATTGAGCCGCAAGGCGCCCAGCTGCGCAAAGGCAGTCAGACCCGTATCGGGTGATGACGCGAGCGAAGAGGGGGGGATCGGTCGGTCGGGACTATTGAAGACAGCGCTGGGGATGTGGAAAGAATCATATCTTTTGTTACCGAGGTTTGTCAGTCGGACAGTCAAGTCATAAGGGAGCCCAGTCCACGAGCCTACGAGGTATCGGGACCGACGAACGGAGCAGGCTTTTGAGGTAGGGGTTACACACTTGAACGTCTCCCATTCACGGGCACCCTCTGATATCTTGTTCATACTTCATGCAAGTCGTCGTGAAATGGGTTGATGCAAGTCGTCGTGCCCATGATCTGCCGGACGGGTTGATCCAGGACGACGACAAACACGGATGGAAAGGGAAGGGGGGGGGAGGGAGTGTCAAGTTGCTTTTGTTGTTGTTGTTGTGGTCTCGTATAGTCTCCTGTAGTCAACACCGTCGTAGAGTCAAGGCCGGGTCTGGTCAGGTGAGCTGAGATGAGGTCAGGTCGGGTTGGGTCGAGATTATGGCTAAGATCAGGATGGAAATCGTGACAAGAATCGGGTTGGCCCAGGTTTAGGTCCAGGTTCTGGTCAGGGAGGAGGAGTGTGCATCGAAGGTGAGGCGGCGAGCATGACTGAAATGCCGCCGCGCCCCTCCCCACTGAGGGAAAGCAGGGATCTCGGCAGCCGGGATGGACGCTGTTCGATATGGTTGGGGTAGGGGGAGAAAACATGGCCATTTTTCGACGGGTGGTCTCCCAGCAGCAGCGGCGGCAGCAGTACACTAGCGGCAGTGGCAGCAGCAGATATCAACAGTCGAGAGTAGCCTGTGTAGGTAGTGTAGGCGTCAGGCGAAGGCGCACATTAGCCCAAGGGCTGTGGGTCGAAGTGGTCGAAGGGGGAGAGTGTGTTCGTGGGCTTGCAGGGCCCAGGCCAAGGCTACGAACATGCTTGCCAGGAATGTTAAACCGGTTCTTTGGGCGGCTTGGAGATTTGCCATTGCAACCCGTGGGAGGCAGGGTTTCCAGGCGTACCCAGTCACTCCGTGGAATACCTGGAGGTGCTCGAGTGTGGGTTGATGTTGGTGGGAATGTGCGCGGGCCCGTTTGCCTCCGTTTTGCGTCGATGGGTGACCCTCGGAGGTTCTGAGGTGCGCTAGATCGTTAGCGGCCGGCCTAGAAAGTGTGCAGCTTGCCTCTTTGCAGTATCGGGGGAGAGGGGGTGGGGTGTAATGATGCGTACTTGGCGACGACATGTCGATCCGACTGCTGTATAGTAGTCGTGTACACACATTGTCAGTCGACTTGGGTAGCCCTCTAGTTCAGATGTATACCCAGCCCGAGGTGCGACATGTGCCGCCCTCGTCCGGTCCGACCTGATTATCTAGGTATCTGGTTCATTCCGGCGAAGAACCAGGGGTCCTCATTACCTGTAAAAGACCTTAGCGCAGCAGCACGTGGATAAGAAGCCAATAGTAATCAATTACCAAGGTATGTACAAGTACGTTTCCATGGGCATGTGTGAATGGACATCGACCAGGTGACGAGAGATGGAGCGAACCTGCCAATGTGCTGGTGTCTTGGGTGCATAAACGCAACACTTCAAGACGTAGCGTTGGCCAAGGCCTGTCGGAATGGACAGAGTGACGATGACTGTAGGGACAACAGCAAGACACACACATGGATACACACACATACCCCCGAGGGGAAGAAGTGACGCAGGCGAGATCCGAGGGCCGTGTGCGACATTGATGGGCAAAGTGTAATGACAATCGTGGTTGCGGTTGGACAGAGTTACTGGACGTCGCGCATCTTCCGGCCCCAAGGTTGCCGAAAAGAAAGAGAGAGAGAGAGAGAGAGTGTGTGTGTGTGTATGTGTGTGGGTGTATATGCGCGCGTGTTGTGTACACGTCGTGTATGTAATGTAATGTATGTGCACGTATGACATGGGATCGTTGGAAATAGCCCAACGTGTGGATAGTCGAGGGGCGTCAACTGACGGAGAAGAAGGGCGCTGCGGCTTTGTTCTATCAAGGCTTTGCGTGGTAACCGCTAGAGCACGGCTCGGAGCGATTCCGCAGTGTTGCCATCTCTGTGTATGTACGATGTATAAGGTAAACAAACCACCTCGGTACGTGTTGATGTCGTCGTCGTCGTCGTCGTCGTCGTCGTCGTCGTCGTTGTACATGGTGTATGTCGTCTCGGTGCGCCTGACGCATCACGAGAGAGCGAACCAGTCAGTGGCTGGGGAGCGAAAGCCGTTAGGGGAAACCAACCACAGAAACGAACGCCAGGGCAGGATCAAGGGACGGGGCTAGCTCCGGCTGCCCTTTCCTTGGATCTTTTTGGGCTGACTGGCCCCACTCGAAAGTACGGATTCCGGGTAGGTACTTAGCTAGGTTTACCTAACACTTGGTTGGTGCATAGGTACCTGGACATGTGGGACGTACACATACACATCAGCTAGACAGATACCTTTGTAATGCCGCATAACCGTACGATTACCAGAGGTACTGCGATAAGTATCTGTGAAGTAGATAGTTACGTAAACAAGATAGTGAACAGTGTATTGGGTTTTCCAGAGCCCCAGAGTTCCAATTCCAATTCCAATTCCAGTTCCAGTTCCAGTTCCAGCTCTTGTCACCACCCCCCTCCCCTGGCCGCGGCCGATGGGGGAGACGATGATCAGTTTGAGCATCGAGAAGCATCGGATGGGGCAGGGCGGGGAGCGGTGAAGTGATGATGGGCGGGGGAGGGGATTTGTCAGTGCTACATTGCCAACGATGATGACAATGACGGCGGAAAGATAACAGAGGGAAATGAAGCGGACAAAGGTTGAGGTTATCCCAGTGCTTTGCTTGCATTCATCCGGGTAGGGCGAGCAGAGAAAGATAAAGAGAGAGAAGAGAGAGAAAGGATAAGGAAGAAAGAAATACGTAATGTCAGTTCTCTCAGAGGTAATACCTAATCAAGATGGATGGAAACGGAAATAGCAGCGACTGTGACGGCCAAGGAATAGTGTAGTTGTTTTGCGCGGCAGGTGCTCGGTTTGACTATTTGCCTCATCCGTCTCATTGTCATCAATCCTTTGTTCATTCCTTCCTTCCCTCCATCTACATGTACGTACTTGTACGTCCTGTAAGGAGTACGTAGTATCCGTACGTACGTCTCCATTCATTGCCCCTCCCCCTCCCCTCCCCCAGGTGACTAGGTAGGTCACAACGAGGGAAGGTAAGGAAGGGGGCAAGAACAGGGCAATTGACTCGTTCTGCCCCGCTCTTTCTCTTGTTTGGCTTCGGCCACCATGTAAACTCTGAGCTTGGCCCCGCAGGTAAGCTGTTTTTCCGTACTGTGCCGAGACAGTGCAAGTACATGGCTGTGTCGTGCTCAAATTTCGAGGCAGTTGCCCACTTGTGGCACTTTGACAGAGCAAAGCAGACACGCAGAGCAGACACGCAGAGCAGGCAGGTGGTAGGCCTGGCACAATACTGTAGGCGCAGAGGAATGGAGGCTCGGTACGTGCTGTACTGTACATTGCCTTGGGTACCCACCTACCACCCACTTCCTTCCTCGCCCACTCCACCCTTTCCATCTGCCCGGTACGTACCTACGCGATCCTCGTCTCTCGTGCGCCTTCCAAGTTTCAATCGCGGCCGGCTGGTGACAATTCGGACACGGCCATTCCATTTATCGCAGACGGATCAATTGTCACCACCTCCTCCATCTACCTGTACATCTACACCGTATATTGTGCTCCCTACAATATGTCAATCTCTCTCATCGCCAACACGTAACAGACGTCCGACGGACGGCCTCTCAGTCATCTGGGCCTTTGTTCAGCACACCTTACAAGACTCGGGCGCGGCATCCCGAAGCTTAGGTTGCCGCTCCGTCTATTCCCGTTCCCGAAGCAGTCCTCCACGCCACGGTGAGACGAAGGCATCTCATCCATCCATCCGTCCGTCCATCTTTCCGGCCGTCAGCCCAACTAACTCATCGTCGTCATCCTGTCTCGCCTCCAACAGACCGCTTACCTACCTACCACCTACCTACCTACCTACCAACCTGACTACCTTTCCATCATCAACACCGGCTGTTCTCTGGAGGACGTTATGGAGCCCATTGCCAGCACCCACCGGCACCCGTCACCCTTCCGTCACCTGCAGCCCAGAGAGCTGTTTGACTGAGGGGGGGTGGGCATCTGACTGTCCTTGGAGGTTTGGGCCCACGGCGTTTTGCTGACAGTTGGTAGCCAAGAATCAAGTCCAAAACCCTGCTTAGCAGCTGCCTGTCGCCCACGGTTGGCTCATCTCTGGTACATAAGGACCCTTTCTTGGACCCTGATTCAGCCCCTGGCCCGTTGTCCACCCCTGCACCGAACATCCGCTGCCGTCGCCAAGGGGCGGCTTTTCCCTTTTACTCGTCGACGCCCCTCAAAGGGGGCACACGCAATGATAGCCTCTGGCCCTCTGGCCCCCTGGCATCCCACACACTCAGGGCCACTGTCAAAGATCCCCGAATCACCCCCGATCGGTCACCCGGGTCGGCCACGCTCCCGCATCGAGTCTTGAATGCGACATCGTCCTTGCCTACAGGTACCTATTGCTGCGGCCGAGGGTCCCGACAACAACATCAACCATGATCCGCTCCCGAAGCAACTTCGCATTGGAAAGCCGTGTTACAAGAGAACTTTCTGGCGTATTCCACTTCACCTAATGACCCCCTGACGCGAAGGATGATTCTCGTTGACTAGGACAACGGACACCAGTTGGTTTCGCACCCCTATCCTGTCGTGGAGCAGGTACGCTAGCAGCCTGTTTTAAGAGCGCCATGGCCTTAAATTCCTATACGATTCAGTCGACCCGGTCCTCTGCCGCATTAGATCGGATTCCAGCCTCCAATGACTGCAATAAACACCGCACCGGCGCCCCCAGCAGAACATCATCCCGTAGCTGGGGTAAGCCATTGTACCTAAGCCTGACCCCCCAAACAATAATAACGGCGCTGTTCTAAGCATCGTCAACCAGCTTCATCTTGCCTATGACGCCTTCAAACCCGCTGCCGCCGATCGTGGCCAAAGGCGCCTCTACCGCAATCGGTGCCCAAACAAACCGGTCCCCGTTCCATCCCAGTACAGTCAGAAACTCCATGGGCTCGCCCTCCCCGACGTCCAGAAACGTCTGCGTGCCCCTGCTGATGAGGCTTGCATTCGTCCATTGCCCCACGGGAAATGTGTAGTTGAGCGCGTACGTGCTCTCCCCCGAGAAGAGCATGACGGCGTCCACGCTCCCGTTGCCGAACCACAGCCCGCTGTCTCCGCCGCTGAAGATGGCTCCCCTGGCTTCCGATGTGGGCTTGATGGTGAAGGAGAGCGTGTAGTTCCGCCCCTTTTGCACCAAAGGAGTCGCGATGCGACACGACGCCGCAAGGATGATGCCCTCGTTGCCCGTCGCACACGTTGACATGGCATGGTATTTGTTCCCCGACCTATCCTCCACAGTCGTGCCGTTGTTGCCCTGCCCCTGTCTGAAGTCGTATTCCACAATCGTCGGTCCCTTGGATGCGATTCTGCGATCCAGATTCTGCCCCGGCGCGAAAGGCTGCAGCGCGGAGAACAGAATTTCGTAATCGGCCTCGGCCACCTCGCCTCCCCACTGCTTGTCTGCCAGCGCAGGCAATCCGTCCCGCCACTGGAAGTAGCCCTCCGTCACGGTCGTTGCGTTCGGACCGTAGTCATTCCATTGCGGCGCAATGTGCCCCAGTAGCGACGGGCTGTCTCTCGCGACATTGTTGGTGACATTTTCGCGGTCAAAGATGTTGGGTGCAAAGGCCGATCCGTCCGGCGAGCCGTGGAAGATGAACTCGAGGCTTAAGGTTGGACCATACCATTGCGACCATTTCCCAACGGTATACACGTAGTCGCCCGAGTTCAACACGTCGTAGCCGTTGTTGACAAAGTCGTAGAGTGGGTTTGCCTCGAAGTTGGCCCAGTGCTGGATCGAGACTGATTTGTTGACGGTGCCGCCAACCGAAGGGGCAAACGTACCCCAGATGCGGACATGCTTCCCGGATGTGCTCGTGATGTGCTCGTTCATCTCATCCACAAAGCGTGTGTACTCTCCGACGAGTGCCCTTGACAGATAGTGAGCGCATACCCTTGACCCGGAATCCTGTAGTGACTTACTCTTCGCTCAACGTCGGGTCCACGTACTCATCCGCACCGATGGACACCGTCTTGGTGTGAAACCACGGCAGAAAGGTGTCCCAGATCTTCTTGACCGCCGGAATCGTTTCAGGGTTCGATATGTTCAGCAGGCTCAAGTCGCTGTTCAGCCCGAGCTCCGGCCTCCATTGCGAAATCACTAGCGCGTGCCCTGGCGCCTCGATCTCGGGCAGTATCGTGACGCCTCGCGCGGCGCATTTCGTCTGGATATCGTCAAAGACGTCACGTGTATAGGACTCGTTGGCGCGCTTGTTGAGCCCCTCGAGCGACGGGTCGTCGGACAGCAGGCGGAACGCGGCGTACAGCGAGAGGGTCCGCTCGCGGGAATAGATGGCGACGTTGTTGTAGAGGTTATCGCTGAGGTGCAGCTGGAACGTGTTTTGTTTGAAGAAGGACATGTAAGCGCACATCTCGACGAGGAACTCGGGGGGATAGTAGTGGCGGGCAATATCGAGCTACGGTATCAGGGGTCGGTGGGTTAGCGTCCGGGTTCTGGGGCCGGGTTCGGGACGCGGGGGGGCGGGGAGCGCCGCCCCGCGTCAGCACCGGGTAGCGGATAGAGGAGGAAAGGAAAGACATCTCACCATGATTCCCCGGGTGCCCCAGCCAGGCGTATCGGTCCCGTATCCCAACTTCACCTCGCCGTTGCCGAGGACCAGCTGCTGCAGAAGAGACCGGGTCCCCCACCACACCCCCAACGGACTCGCGCCGGTGATCAGGACTCCATCGATGGTCGCGTTTAGCGAATACCCCTCGGAACTCTCGCGACCCGCGGCGTCTCTGTAGAGCCCCGCATCGCCTAGCGTGAGGAAAATCGACCCCTGCTCTGCAGCGTCGCCAAGCTCGACGGGGATGTCGAGGTGAAGAGTAGAGGCGAGGTCAGAGGCAAAGGTTGCAGCGAATGAGTGCAGCGTCGGCGGGATCAGGGTCTGTCCGGCTTCGTCGACGGACTCTGCAAAGTCGGAGGAGACGATAATCTTGGTAAGGAAAGCGGGGGGCAGGGTGCCGCCTGTGGAGGTGAAGGGAACCGTTGGGAGGCCGGGAAGCGAATCTGCCACCACCGTGAGCGCAAGGCAGGTTGGGAGAAGTGTGAAGCGCATCGCGGAAGCTGAACTGCGTCAGTTCACCGTCACGATGTCGGGGCCGGTTCGAGGCATCTTGTTTGACTGGAGGATGGGCACTATATAGCCGCTTGCACGCACTGCTTATCAAGGTAACCATCCGGTCTGCGCGGTGACAATCACACGAGGAGCATAGTTTCTTGCAGACGCGGGGCGACTAGGTTGGAGACGTCGAGCGTGGAACGACGATGCCAAGCCGTCGGCGCGGTGGGAAAGGGAACGAAGAGCTACGCGTTTGTAGAAGGTAACATCCGGACTGAACACTACAATAACGCCGCCATATGGACGGCAGCTGTATGGCATCATAATGCATACACATGCAGGAAAAGGCCGATACGGAGACGCAGTCGCTCAATGTAAGGCACCGCATCCTGCGGGACATGAGGGAGGACATACAAGTGCATCGGGGCCAAGGTTGGTTGATTTTCTAGCAACGTTGGACGCAACTGTGGTAACCCCAAACGTCGAGCCGATAATCGAAGCTACAAGGATGTTTAAAGCACACGAATATCTCGGTACCGTGGTACCATACAACCAGGCTTGCAGAGTTCGGGGTTGGGGGTTAGGTTAGAGAGAGGTCTGATAGCAACGTTGCAATCTCCCTGTCTCCCACCCCCCATGGTTCGTTGCAGTGTCCCAATCTCCGCCCATATCAAAAGTCCGGGCCTAGGGTGGAGCTCAACCCCGAAACGAATATTACCGGCCGCTCGTTCACGTATTTCCGCTTCTTCCCCTCCCTCCATCATGCCCGGATTGGGAGTTCATGGCCGGGCTTTCTTGAGTGCTCTGCCGCAGGGACGGGACGAGCGGCAGGGTATCTATGGAGACCACAGCAAGGTGTTGGAGGGAAGGAAAAGGCGATGTTCAGGGGTAGGAGATGGAAGAAAAGACGTTGCCGTCTCGATCTGTTGGGATGTCGTGGCGTGACGATTACAGTTTGGGTCGACGCTCTCGTCGATGGGCTTTCAGAACGGGAGACTGGGTATTGGGATTAGAACTGTAAAAAGGAGGCATGTGGCTTCGATCAACCATATGTCACATTATGGGATGGATCTCTGAAACCACCAGCGGTCATCACCAGAGCCGAGGCGGCGTAACGCCTGGTGCTACACGTACCATCTATCAAGAGACCGCTGCATGTGAAAGTAGATAGCCTCAACCGGCGCCCCTCAAAGCACCGCGCGTACCGGATTCTCATCTTGCAGGTGAGACACGAACCGCACGGCGGCACTCAGTATGGGCTCGCCGCTGAGCTGCGCCTCGTACAATGCCCAGCCCCTGGGCTGCGAGAAGACGCCGTCGTACTGCGCGCCCGTCATCGTCTCGGCCTCCCCGCCCGTCGGGCTCGTCAGCGCGGCCAACTCCAGCGGCGTCTCGCCCCCGTCCCTCCTCCCCGGGTCCGCCCGGGCACGCAGCATCTCCAACACCTCGGCCCATGACCCCGCCGTCAGGTGCGGCACGGACAGGCTGAGCGACGCCAGCCGCTCGCCGACGAGGACCCCGAGGTCGTCGGCGCTGAGGCACGCGCCGCGCAGATCCAGCCGTCGCAGAGACCGCCAGCCGCGCGGCGCGGCGCCCAGCACCGTGTCGAGGGCCCAGAGGTCCTGGTTCTCGCGCCGGAGCGCCGCGAAGTCGAGGACGGCCTCCTCGAGCGCCTCCGACGCCAGCGCCGCGCTCCCTGACCGTCTGATAAAGATAGGGTGCCGGATTTCTAGGAACGAAGACACAATTTGCATTTTGGGTGTCATCCCGCTGGATTAGGTCTAAGTAACGTTCATAGACAGCGACGTCACCCACGGAGGCACCGGAGACAATCGTGATTCAAGCCATCGGTTTACCATCCTCAAAAGATGCTGAAAAACTGAGCATTCGAGGGTGGTCGGTACCAGCAGTTATC
>NW_007361007.1:650019-708788 GCF_000149035.1 Colletotrichum graminicola M1.001
AGGGCAGATTTGCTGGATCCCGCAGCCGGACGGTATTTAGGTATGGGGGTATCCTATCGCCAATTATTTTCGAAGCGGGCGACTCGGCGGGTTCGGCGGCGAGGGGCGCGGCGTAGTTGGCGAGGCTGACGCGGAGGCGGCGCACGCCGGCGGCGATGGTCGGTGGCGGGAGACGGCGTCGAGCCGGGCGAGGGAGGCGGGGGTCATGGCGACGTCGAGGACGCGGACGAGGTGCGGCGCCGCGACGGAGGCGAGCAGGCGGTTGGTGAAGCGCAGGCTGCGGATCGTGGCGAGGTCCCGCGGCGGCGGCGGCGGCGGCGGCGGCGGTGATGGATGGGATCCGGGCGCCATCGCCGCCGCCGCCGCCGTTGCCGATGTCGTCGTCGTCGTCGTCGTCGTCGTCGTCGTCGCTGTCGCCGGGTCCTCGTCGTGTGTCGGGACGCCACCCTCGCAGTACGCGACGACGCTGGCCAGGATCTCCAGCGGGAGGTCGTCCAGCCTTAGCGGTCTCGGGTCTTTGCGTTCGTCGTCTGCCATCGTGGAGGATGGGGTTCTGAGAGTGTGAGAGCGGGGAGGGTGATGGAGGAGGAGGAGGAGGAAGAGGAGGTTGTTAATGTCAATTTTGTTGTTAACATTTGTCGTTTTGCGTGTTAGTGGCGCTAGACGTCGTCTAGCGGTAAAACAAGGGGGGCCAGCAACGCCCTATCGCAAAAGGAGAATATGCGGATGCAGATGCAGATGCACAAGGGGTAGGCGCCGTGGAAGACAAGAGGTTGGTTTCAGGGTCCGGTCACAGAACCCTGTTCACATCTATCAGTAGTCGACTTGCACCATCGTCAAAGTAGTGTTTCTTTTCATCTTAGTTAGGGCCAATCTCTTGGGATAGTGGTGAAGGATAGGGAGGATGTGTGCCCGCGCAAGTCGTTAGAATCAATCATCAACGCGGAGCTCCCATATTTTGCGACTATCTGCTGCTGTCCATCTTCCCTGTCCATCATCCGATTGCCTGGCTGGTCGAGACGGGCCTTTTTGTTTTATTCTATTTTGATGTGATATATTTCTCTCTCTTTTTCTCCCGGCGTACGGCCTTGGTATCACGGGTCCGTATACAAGAGGCTGTTGAGATCAAAGCTCGTCGTCATGTGCGTAAGATGACGAACCAGGCTCGAACGCAATGGTTTTTGTTTTGGCATATATCCGTATGCCGTCGCAGATTCATTTACACAAAGTTCATGTACATGTCGCCGGGATATAGCACATATGCACCCGAAGACGGGGGTCGCTGGAAACTGTTTGGGAAATTACTAGTAGCACCCAACGTGTATATATGTATATAATATATAGCGGTCTCGATTCGTTCACGAGATAGTCGGCCACGAGATCCTGGAACATCTCCCCAAGAGCTCCTCTTACCACTTCTGTATTGAAAGAAAGAAATAAAAAATCACCCAATCGGTAATGTTGCGGGGCAGTTCGAGGAACGCGCAATCCCCGACATGGCGAACGGCTGCATCACCTCAGGAACCAGCAGATGACGAACGATGTCTATTTGGTCCAGTTTGATCCCAAAATGAATCCGACCGAGCATAGCATACATAGCACATGGTGAATGCGAGGTCGGGGTCGTATATCCCAAGCTCTTTGCATTCTCCAGATACTAGTGCTACAGGATCCGGCTACCCCAGCAATCTCCTGACTACGTGCCCTCCCATCAAGCTTGTTTGGGGTCAATCGCAAATGTCGTAACAAAGCTTGGATTTATACAGAGTCTCCGTAGCAGTTTTGGGGAACAAGTACTCCGTACGGATATCCAGGCAGGATTTCTCATATGCATCCACATTGTACGTGACGAAAGGTAGGAATCTGCTCGTTCTTTCAAAACAAGTCGTTCACGTTCAAACAAATTTTGTCTTCAAATCTCACCCATACACCCCTTTTTTAGGCCTTGGGGAAGATGTGACCACGGATTTTCGTCATAAAAATTGTCATACATTACCAATTACCATGCAGGTATTTAGAGAATACGCCTAATCAGATCCCAGCCCGTCTGGCACCCCCTCAACCTCTCCATCCCTGGATTTCGTCCAGAGTAAGGACATATTCGCTGTCGTATATCTGCCTTTTCGTTAGTCCGCGACTTCTGCAAAAGAGCCAAGATCAAGCTTCACTGAACCACGTACCTTCTTCAGGTCCTCGACGCTGTTCCACTCTGGGTTGTTGATATACGTGTCACTCCAGACGCAGAAGTACAGCCAGTCTGCCCCGTACGCCTGGAGAAGATCAGGAAAGGGGGCGCTCCCGACCTCGGCCGCCGCAACGAGCTTCTTATCCTTGACGAGGGCGAGGAGGTCGTTGTACTGCGAGGTCATGGGCTAGACAGATGTCAGTCGCAATATCAACAGCTGGAATACAGTGGAGGGGAAGAAACGCACTCCATGGCCCTGGGCGTACACGTCTGTGCTGACAATGTCGACTGTGTCGTCGCCGGGGTACCAGTCCGCCGAGACCGAGTTCCAGTTCCAGATGAGGTTGTCCAGCCCGTGGTGGTTGGTGAGCCGGTCGTACAGCAGGGCATAGAGCTTCTTGCACGCCTCGGGCCCCTGGGCCCCCCACCAGAACCACTCGCCCTCGGCCTCGTGCAGCGGGCGCCAGATGACGGGCACGCCGGCGTCCCGGAGCCTCGCGAGCTGGACGGCGATGGCGTCCATGTCGCGGATGATGAGGGTGTAGTTGGCGCCGCCGGGGTCCGCGAGGGCGGTCGCGACGTCGAAGTCGGTGGCGCGCGTGTAGAAGCCGCTCCACCACGGGTTCTCCTCCGTGTCGTAGAGGCCGGCCGGCGCGTTCCAGTGCCAGAGGACCGAGACGATGCCGCCCCGCTCGTGGTGCGCGATGGCTTCCTCGACGGCGGTGCCGACGGTGCCGTGCTCGACGCGGCTGGGGGTGTAGTCCATCAGGTCGACGCTGACGAGCGCCGGTGTCTTGCCGATCGTCTCGTTGACCCAGTTGGCGTACGAGAGCTCCTGCTGGCCCGAGAGGATGTTCTTGCCGTAGATGGAGCCGAGGTATTTGTAGAGGGCGTTGGCGTCGGCGTTGGCCTTCGGGTTGACGAGAGCGGTGTTGATGTCGTGGGGCCCGCGTGCCTTGGTGGGCGTGAGGGTGATGGAGTCGATGAGGTACCTGCACGGCGTAAGTCAAGCCTTGCGGTGTGTAGGATGGGTCATCATGGGCCGTATTACCATCCCCAATTGCTCACGATGTCAATCGTGTTGTTGCCCTCGTTGAGCAACACCTGGCCAGCGTTGACGTCGGCCCAGGTCTGGCCGGCAGTCAACAGCACCTCGCTGGCCGCACCGCCGTTGAAGACGACGTTCGTGCGCTTCTCGCCGTAGATGGCTGCATATCTGATGCTCAGGTCCAAGAGCTTTTGGCCGTCTCCCTTGCAGTCGACGTTGATGGTGACCTTGTCGGTGGCATCCTCGAAGCCGGTCACGTAGCCGGTGCCTGGGTTCACAACACAGATCAACACGAAATATCCTTACAGCCTGTAGGAGTCCTGCGTACCCGTAAATCCAGCCTGAGCCTTCTCGATTCTGGTTCCGGAAAGGATTCCGTTCTCAGCCTCGTATGTTTTGGACCCGGTGCTGCCAATGCAAGACTGGGAATGCGCGCCGACAGCAAACGCAAAGGCCGCGCAGAGCGAAAGCGCCGTGGATCTTGCCATGGTTCACAGAAGACTGACGGAGGGCTGTGTCAAGGCGGGAAACGGAGCTGAGCGGAGATCGGCTGGGATGACCACATATCGTCTCTAGGAACAAGAGAGGACAGGTTGGTATACATATGAATGGTTAAGCTGGATATCACATGGGTATTCCGGTCGAACTTGGCTTCCAATTGCTACCTCCCCAATGCGTAAAATCATTCCCGCCATATGGCCTAAGGGGATCGCAAGGGGACGACGATCTCGAAGTAACCCAAAGGCAATAGAGCTTGATTACGCGCCTCCACACTTTGCTCACTTGCCCCATTTGAGCGTATCTGCCCGGCGTCA
Organism: Colletotrichum graminicola M1.001; assembly: GCF_000149035.1. NCBI lineage: Eukaryota > Fungi > Ascomycota > Sordariomycetes > Glomerellales > Glomerellaceae > Colletotrichum > Colletotrichum graminicola. Next base: position 654,068 of record NW_007361007.1, read on the forward strand.
TGCGCGATGATTTTATTTCGTACGGGGACGACGGACGGGGCTTGGCTTTCATGGATGTGAGAACGGAATGTCCCACTCCGCACGCGGCAAAAGGGCAACACACCGACTCCAAGGGGGATAACGGGAGGCTGCGTCTCGGTACTTCCCTCGGCCCGATATCATCTCAGCCATGTGACGGACAGGGTGCGGCCACCTCTGTGATTCGCGGACAAATTCCAAGTCCTGGGGGGGCTGGACACCACCTACTCAGGCACACTCCGTTTTCTCTTGGAAACCTCCATCTGTTGTGATCCGAGTTTTCGCTCGTGGCCAAATCATGGGCGGTTCGTCCGAACTTCTCAGATCCGTTTTCATCATGGGATGCCCCTCCATCATGCCGTACGTAGTAATCCCAAAATGATGTCGGCGATCGCCGTCAATGGCCCGCTATAGCACATGGACAGGCCTTGTTTCAGGGTCGAAAAAGAGGAAGAAGAAAGGGGGGGAAGCTCCCTCCGCGAGTCAGACTCCCAGGCACATCGTGGCTCGGCCGTCTGTACCACCCACTCAGTCGCACCCTTGCGAGATGTAGACGTTGAAATCCTCTTGGCTGGCTTAGTTGGTAGCCCAGTCTGGCTCATAACGCCAAGACTACAAGCTCACCTGTAGCTCATGTCCCGTTCTATACCTATATGCATATCAGAATTCTATTAGATATGTGTATTTATCAGCCATTTCTGGCGACTTCCCTCGGGAATTTCCCTATCTTCTCTCTAACCTTCCGCGCGCGCGAGCTTTCATGCAGTCAGGCATATGCCCTCATCCTTGGCTTCGACACCATCAACTGCCATCGATGTATCACATGGCTTGGTATTTCTATGAGCAAGTGCTTTAGCGACGAACCTCACCCCAGCGAGACCGAGCCATCAGGTCGGTTGGTCTCAAGCCCCCGTCCGCTTTCTGACTTCCACCTCGCGGCCGAAGTCCGGCATGACAATCATCTTCCTGATCGTATTCGGTGGCCTGGAACCCGCGTCCTTGCCGCCGCTGCCCTTGAGCCGGATGTCGTAGTTGAGGAGGAACTCGATGAAGATGCACTTAATGACATAGACAGCGAAGAAGCGGCCGGGGCACGCGTGCGGTCCGTGTCCGAAGTTGAACGCATCGGGCCCGGTCGTCGCGGCCTGGTGCTTCGTCTCGCGCCCGGGCTGCTCGCGGAGGCGCGCGAAGCGGAACCCGTCGAATTCGGTCGGCGGCGCGTTGCCAGTGCCCTCGTTGTAAGCGTCGCTGAAAGTGTTCGTCGATGAGGAGTTGCTGGAGCTGCGTGAGCACAAGCTGATGGCTTTGGGGAAACAGCATGGCACCCCCCTTAGTTGCTGGGGTTTGGGATTCGCGGGACTTACTAGACGCCCCACAAGGGGAACGAGATGGGAGTTCCGGCGGGCAGCTTCAAGCCGTTGGAAAAGGTCTGGTCCTTTTGGAGTCTCCGCGATGTTCCGCCTACGTGGTTGTCAGCGCTGCGAGTTGGTCTGGGGCCGCTCGGGAGTCTCGCGTACCAAAGTTCAGCGGGTTCATGCGCTGGCTTTCTTTGATGAAGCTGTCCAACTTCTTCAGTTTGCTTAGGGAGACCTTGGAGAGGAACATCTGCCCGTCCTCGTCCTTCTCTGCGCCGTCCTGGGCGATAACCTGCTCGATTTCCTCCCGGAGAGGGCCGATGTACTCGGGGCGACTTAGGAGATCGTAAAGGGCCTGTGCGAATCAGCAAGACCGCAATGTTGGACTCCTCGAAGCAGGGGTACCTACAAACGTGGCAGTGGAGGACGTGGTGTGAATAGCAGCAAAGGACAACAGCATCTGGTTCGTTCCCATATTCTCCGAAGTCTTTTTCTGAGGAGCCGTGTGCTTCATCATCCAGGACACAAAAGCCCCAGGAGCCCCGGGCTTCGCCGGCTTCTCCTCAAGGGCACTCTCGTTCCGGAGCACCTCATCCACGAGGGGCCTCATCCACTCGTTGGCCTTCTGGAGCGTTCGGCGCATGTGGCGCACCTCCGGGAGAAAGGGCAGCACCCAGGGCCGCACCCACGGGTTCCATTCCAGGGCCGCCATTCTGCATTTCCCGCAATCCGTCGCGAACGTGATGGACGCCTGTATCCACTCCTCATCGCGGCTGAGGGGGAGTCCGACGAACACGCGCCCGCTCATCAGTGCTACCAAGCGGAGAACCAGGTGGTAGGCGTTGAAGGATTTCCAGTCTTCCAGCACTCCGAACATCTGTTTCATGGCGAATTTGACCTCCTCCTGAATGGGCAGCAGGATGCCCGATAGGTTCCTTGTCATGTCTACCCGGATCGCCTCGACGACTTCCATACGGGGCTCGCCGAGGTGGGTGTATTTGCCGAGAAAGATGTCGTAGATCTCGGCGCCGAAGGAGAGTTCCGATTCCGGGGCATGGATTACCTCCTGGTAGAGGTTCATTGGGAGAACCACGCGCGGGGGGTCGGAGGGCACGACGAATGCGGATTCTGGGTACTTGGGCGCAGCTCCCGGTCAGCGATTGACTCTCCGCCAACGGTCAGAGTCTTGCGTTACCTTCTGATGTCCTTCGACGAGTGCCTCTGCCATGCTCTGGTCGGTAGGTGACCCGACCACCGGTAGATCATAGCTCGGCTTGTACTTCTTGCGCAATCGCTGCACAGCGAGTACCGCCGTCGCGACGGCGACCGGGAGCCAAATCTGCCACAGCATGTCGTCGATGGTTTCCTAACTGGAGGTTGTTGTTGATACCGTTGAATGAAGAGCAGATTCGGCGGGGGACACGAGGACAAGATATCACCTCTCCGATACCCCGCTGCCACATAGTAACACGGAAGGGTTGGGAGCCGGGAGCAATTCCGTCTAAACCTCCACCGTCTCGCCGAGCCGAGGTTCCACCATTGCACAAAGGGATCTGCGAGGCAATCCTTGACCTTTCGCTTTCGTGATTGCGAGCAGCGAATCGCCAGGGTTACAACTACTGGCTAGTGGCTGCAGGCGGAGGAAAGCTTACTGAGACGCGCCACTAAAATTTCTCCACATACGAAGTGTTAACCGTCTGTGGCAGATCGAATAAACGCTTGACCTCTTATCATGCCGGCCTTTCTTTTGATGTCGTACGCGAGCTGGAGGGGGGTGAGACGGCATCGTGTTCCGCATCCAATTACATTAAGCACATGCCCGGTAGCAGTCAGTGCTTTATGCGCTTTTGAAAACCCTGATTGGTTCACAGCGAATCTTGCATGAAGGTTCTCTTTTCTTATACTTACTGATGACCCCCCAGCCCCCTGACTAAAGTGGTGAAACATAAGAGCTGTCACATATCAACGACCTGGCAGCAGGAAGCGCAACGGTTCCTTACTAAGCCAATAGATAATAAGTACAGGCTCGTAAACTACGGAAACAAAAGAGCAATATGCACCCTGACTAAGCAAACTAAAAGGTACCAGCTAATTTCCGGTTTCGCCGCCGTGAGCACATAGCATACAAGCCAACCTAGGTCAGGCCCCTACACTACTAGTCTCAAGTATCTATGTATGCGACTCTCGTGGTGATCATGGCTGATCATATAACTACACATCGCTGGGGTCCGAAGAAACTAGGAATAGAAAGCCAGTAGCGCTGGGTCATGGCTTTGTATCCATCTAATCCCTCACCGAAATAGTACCAATGTAACAAGTGAGAAATAATTTGATGAGACATAGGACCTTGCACAAGCAATGGAAGGCCACCGCCGAACCAAGGAAAAGCTATGTATAGCCTTATGAGCCTAACTACATCATCGTGGTTCCTGGAATCTCGGTTCACGTGCCGCTCGCCGCTGGGGGCGAAATCTTAGTCGCGGCGGCCCGGACGGCCTGGGCGATGATCGTGGGCACAGTAGGATCGTTACTGGGAATGGGACCGGCTGGCAGGCGTTGCAAAGTTTGGTCTCGAAGAAGCTGATGATGTTGGCACCGCCACACTTCTGCTTAGCATCACCAGGGCAAGGTCGCGTTGCAGTCTTGTCGATTAGGCTTTCTCAAGGTTGATCATTCCGGTGGTTTCACTGGTATAGAAGTTGCGCACTTATATTTTACCGCTCATCATGACTCATGACGTAGACAAACGCGTCCCTGGCAATCTTGTGAATGAACCCAAGTTCGTGTGGAATCCTGGAACCTAAGATTTGACTGCCTTGATGAATTTTATAGTTATTATCCGAGAGTTGAATTCAATCAACCTGCCTCACTGGTCTATAACTTATATATCTAGCTGTTTCTGTGTTGTAGTGCATTGTCAGAAGTGATATTTCCGTCGCACAACATTGCACCTGCTTGGTAGATCTACACCCATGCCTTATATACTTTCAAAATATTACTAAAGCTGACGTCCACTTGCTTCAATAAACATAATACTCAGTCTTTATAGGTTCAGTTATACGTGGTTTAGCTTGTGTTGCTAATAAATTAAACTTGAAGTTATTTGACTATTGGGGCCTGCTCGGCACCGCCGATATCATTTGACACTTCGGATAAGGACAGATATCACAGACCAAAAAAACTTAAATTATGCTGCACTAGGCTAAAAACACGAGGGTACATTATAATTTTAGTTCTATATTATAGAACTCTAAAGATATTAGAGTAGGCTATATACTGCTAGGAAACATGACTTTGCTATTAGCAGACGTACTAAAAACCCTAATTTCCCTATACAAATTGTTATGTACTGGCCTCTAGACTTAGGTTAAACTTTAGAAAAGGACTGATAAGGCAGGTAGCCTGCTGTTGCCTACTGTTGTAGCAACAGTCGGTAGGCGCTAGCAACAGTAGGTAGGCGCTAGCAACAGTAGGCAACAGTAGGCAACAGTGGGTAATAGTAGTGTGAGTTTAGCGCAGCTGGCAACAGCTGTCGCAGGGATCCTAGCAGTACATCCGTTAAATTAACCTTTAACCTTGTATTAAACTCTCGCTAACCCTAACCCTGTGTCCAATAGTACCAGGCCAAAGTTAAATACCCTGGTTAGGTAACTAACGTCTACCCCCCTACTACAGAACTTTACTTTTGGTGAATATTCCCCCTCTATCATGATGTTAGTTATAGGGGGCAATATTATAGGGGTATTTTACTTACTTTTGTCACACTGTACTTTTATATCAAAGTACAGGCGATATTACCCTAATATTAGTTTAGCTAATTAGGCCCTTAGTTAGGGTATTCTTAATACGTTAATCCCTATAGTAGATCTATAGTTACTATTTAGTAGTATAGCTTACCTATACCCCTTTTATAAATACGTATTTATTAAAACTTGCTAATATCCTTCTAAGCTGTTGTAATTAGGCTAGGGCGCTGGGGCTGGTAAAGAAAAGGAAAGGAAAGATGTAAAAACTACACCTACCTACAACAACGTTGTAGAAAAATAAGAATTTTACTAAAAGATAGCCCTTGTAATTCTTGGATATAATCTAAAAAGACAACTCTAGATAGACAGAGTTCAAGAAAGCAATAGCTAAAAAGGCGATTTTTTTAAAAGGCAATAAGAATAACATATACAGTAACAACTGTATATTAACAATAGTAATGCTAATAATAATAGTAGTATGCCAGTCCTTCTTGCCCTGTATGTCTGATAGCCACCTCTTGTAACCTCCCAGTAGGTTAACACGTGACTGTAACTAGTGGCTAAACCCTTAATCCTGATCACACTGTGTGCACCAGTGTCACAGAATGACATCCCCAATTGATTGATTGGCAATTGGCGATTGGCCATTGGCCATACAAGTGGTGCTGACAGCAGTGCTTAGTGAGGACCACTTGAGCATTGGTGGATCTTTTGGCGTTATGGCTCAATTGGGTGAGCAGGCGTTGGAAGATCTATTGGCAGGCGCGTCACTGTCAGCGCCCTGTTACAACCAGACAGATTGCCCTACTACTATCTAGAGGCTACCATTACCTACTTTTATAGAAAAGGCATGTAGTAAATTTAAGGAGCTATCTTTATAATAATATATAGTAGGGATACTCTATAGTTAGCTATTACTGAAGGGATATCCTAGGTTACTACTCTAGTAGTAAATTAGATTTTAGTATTATTATTATAGCTATATCTAGACTTCTAGGCACCTACTTATAGTAGCACCCTTACGTTAAGTAAGGATAAGATACTACTAGGGTAGTAGTGTATTATATAAATATTATATAACTTACCTCCCTAGAGTATACCTACTATCCTCTCAACCGTAATAAGGCCCTATCTCTACTTATTTCTCTACATTACACTCACGTGATAAGAATCCATGATTACCTAACTTATAGTGTGGCTCTTCAAAGAGAGGGAAATAGCTAGTACCTCTAGTATAGGCAAAAATAGGCGTAGATAGAAGTACTGTACATTTCTTGACCTTTGTTGGGTTATGATTGGTGCCCGCTGTGGAGATGGGGCCTTATCGCGGTTGAGGGAATATCCCTCTAGTTGCTAACTGACCCCATTAACCTCTTGTGTAGGGTAGGGTCACTGAGCACTGCTGTCAACACCACTTATATGGCCTATTGCCATCTTATAGGTAGGGGGTTGCCCTTCTGTGACATTTACCTATACTAAAAGTACTAACAATCTCTAAATCTACATAGAGGTACATCGCAGTCTCAGCAGCCTTGCTAGCCTTCTCCTGCTTTGTCTGCCTATTATTACCAAATACCTTACCTAGAGCCTGCCATACTTGGTATGGTCATGTATCTCTAAAAGTGAGGAGTAGAAGTGGAGGGGGGTCCACTAAGGGGTTAATGGGGTCAGTTGGCAACTAAAGGGATACTAACACCTACTAATTGAAGTACTTAGTATATCCTTTGGCGTAAATATTTAAAGTGTAATTAACCTGAATTCTAGCAGGTCACGCGGCCCAATTATTACTAGAATAATCAAACAGTTGTCATGTGCGCGACGGAAATAGATCGCTTCTAATGTTCTGTCACCACTCACCTCCTGATCTGCAACTCAAATACACGCACTTCGACAGATCCAGCAGATTCGTGACTTGAAATCAGGTTAGATTCAAAATAAGGGTTGCAACCCACATGGCCTTTTATACGTGCAAATATATGTGAAACGTATGTCAACCGATGCCCAGAATCCGTGCTCACACGTTGAGAAATGCAGGCAACATACATAAGTCGGTTGGTCTGGACCACCTCGGGAACACGAAGGGTCTAGAGGCGAGTCTCTCGATACACTGAGCTTGAACATTCGTTCATTTACTGGCTAGGGTTCCTAGTCATTGCTCTCATTATGCATTCAATTCAATCCATCGTTCTTTTCTTCTCTCTCGTTTCGGTGTGTTATTCCCAACGGCCTAGACCAGGGACGTCATCCTTCCCTTCAATATCTGGTTTTCGTAACGTAACCTCATCGGCTTTTATCTCCATCACCCCAACACCAGTACCGTCATCAGCTCCCTCAACCACATCTTCAGCCCCGGCTTCAACCGTGACTGTAGACCATGGGGAGACTGTTATTGTGTTGCCGGGCGTTGTAGTTGTGGGTGCTGGCACTGGCGGCTTTTACACTGTCAACGGTGTTACAACGCCCATTGCAGCAGGCGCATCTGTCGTCGCCGGCTCAGCACCTCCGAACCCGAATGATCCACCAAAGTCTGACAATCCCGAATCAGAACGACCAACTAGCACCACCAGTTCAGAGGTATCAAGTTCCAGTACATCGTCAACTTCCAGTACATCGTCAACTTCCAGTACATCGTCAACTTCCAGCACATCGTCGTCCGCAGTTCCAAGCTCTACAAGCGCAGACTACATCATCTTCGCCAAGGAAAACACTGCCAAGGCTGACGGCGATGGCTTCAGCAACACCCTGGCAGGGCTGGTCGGCGCAGACAACATGGACACCATTGTAAATGATGCCGACATCCCCTTCGTCTGGCGCGCAAACCTCACTTCCGACCAACTTGAAACGGTCAAGGCCGACAGCGTCATCGCCGGAGCCGACATCAACGATCCTCTTACACGTGACGATCCGGAGCCGGACAAGACCCAGTCGTCGGCCACTCGGCGGAAGCGTGTCGAGATTGCGCAGAGCCCGATACCCAACAACGACATCTTTGACCTGCGTACGCTCTCGACGCCGCCGAAACAAAAGGCCACACTCCCCGATTATCGATACGACGACTTTGCCGGCCACGGCATCACCGTGTACGTCGTCGACACCGGCCCATTCGACCTGCAGCACGAGGAGTTCACCGCGCCCAGCACCGACGTCACCCGCCGGGAGTTGAACGTCGCCAGAAACAAGAAGTTCAGTCTGGAGGATACCCAACACGGGACGTGCGTGGCTTCCAAAGCCGTCGGTGTAACAGCCGGAGTGGCAAAGCGCGCGAACCTCGTCGGCGTGCGCATCGATTTTACCGAGTTCGGTCTGCTCCGCGGTCTCCAGGCCGCCGCCAACGAAATCAAGCAAAAGGGGCTGAAAGGCAAGGCGGTTGTCACCACATCGATCCTCATCAGGGCGCCTGACAACATCTACACCACCTCGATGCGCAGCGTCATCAGGGGCTTGATCAACCTGGATGTCCCCGTTGTCGCGGCTGCTGGGAACAAATTCCTGGACGGCCTCACGGAGCCGGACAAGTTGCCGGCAGTAATGGCCAACGAGCTCCCCATCATCGTGGTAGGCTCGGCCGGGACGGATTTCAACATTGCTCCGACAAGCCAGCGCGGTAATCTTGTCACGACGTTTGCCATCGGCGCCGACATCAAGTGCGCGGACCCTCTCGATCAGACGGGTCTCGCGACAGACTCGGGCACTTCTTTCGCCGCGCCTCAGGTTGCAGGTCTGGTGGCGTACTGGATGTCGCATCCAGAGTTTGCTGGCAACTTGCCACCAGGCTCGGTGGCTGAGACGCTCCGCAACATAACGGGTGCGCTTTCATATCCACGCGTCGCTGAGGCGGGATTTCCTCCCATCGCCTGGAATGGACACGACCTGGCCGAATCGTGTTCCGTCCCGAACTCTGGGATAGGGAGGAGAGTAAGACGGAATATGAGGCGCGACCTAAGCCAGGCGTGTTCGTTTGCACCCACATCAGTCCCTTCGGCGACTCCCACAGTCCCAGTTCCTTCGGCGGCTCCCACAGTCTCTGTCCCTTCGGCGGCCCCCACAGTCTCAGTTCCAGCCAGCAGCGCTCCGACATCAGGGCTTGTCACGCCTACGGCGACCCCCGAAACGCCGACGTGTAATTTGTGCGGTGCCGAATTTCAGGGTGGCACCCTGGGAGGGCAGGTTGGCTGCGCAGATGCTGAGGTGGCCAGGAGCGCGTGCGCAGCTGACGACACCTGTAATTGTAAGTTTTGATCTGGCCGCTTTCATGATGTTACTTCGGACATGCCGTGCTGACAGAACATGACAGCTTGGGCTTTTGGCAATGAGAACCGGGGCACATACACTATTCCTGTGTGTCTTCTCTTTGATCAGTCGGCGACGCAAATTGTCAGCCAGGCACCGCCAGACCCAGAGGGGAAATGCCCCTTCAGATACAACGATAAGGCTTGCCCTGCATCTTAAAGATATATGGTCTGCATATGTCTCTTGTGAATTAATATGTATGAATCACCTAGCGAACAACTTTCTATACCTATCTAAACCGGACGTGAAGACAAGGGTCATAGTCGAGTAGAGTCTTAATGCCTTCTCATATTAAAGAGAGACCTTAGTTGCTTGTCAACTACCTAGCCTGAACAGAACCTACATCAGTCAGCGGGGGATCTTGCTTTTCTACGCAACTCTCCTCCCGCCCTCACTTCTCTCTTGTGGATGAACCGGAGGCAACCTTTTCCGTGATGGATTCACCGACCCAAAGTAGCAGGCATTACTCCTTGAAACTAACGGAGAGAAACGTGATAATAGAAATAAAGAAGCGTCTCAAACGAGAAAACTGACTCTTTGTTTGTTTCCTAGCTTGTATGTGTATCACCAGGTGCCGCTAAGCCATGCCGGCATCAGTTTCCATGATAATCCTCTTCTGCGGATTTTGGCTGGGGGTCGATTGTAGCATTCATCAGCTGTAAGTCACTCCCTCAGTTGGCATCCGTGCCTTAGGTCGAAATTGCTTAATAGGGGGCCCTGTACTTCATCCATTTGATCCTTCACTCCAGGACAGACGGAAAATCAAATTTCATCATTCTCGCACCCTTTTCTCGATAGCAGACATTCCCTGTTTCTATAGTTCTGTATAGTGGCGTAAACAATGATGGATAGGATATCTTTGGTAAGCGTGGGTGCAGTTTGTCTGCTGTCTAGTAGCTCTTACAGTATGGTTTGCTCTGAGACCCCGATCTGAAGATTCTTGGCGTTGGACGAGTGATGTCGTGGCATCTCTAGGGGGGTCCGTGACGTGTCATTAGCGGATAGCAATTTTTGTTGCTGCTTTGGGGTGGCAGAGAAAAGGATACAGTATCATTAGAGGAGAATGTAGCTAGTGTAGGAGTTGGTCTCCTCTGCGAGAAAGGTCTTTGCGGCGATCAAATGGCGTTAATCTTGAACTTGAACGAGGTTTGCTACCTAGTAGAGAATGGAACCGGAAAGGAGGGCCGGGCCGAGTCGGGATGATGATGGGAATTGTGGATAGATGGCTACCGTCCTTAATACCGGTAAGTTTAACATAAACCACTAAACTGTCACTCTGGCCCATGCAGTGGCCAACGATGCAGTGTAACCCTTGCATTGTTGAAATGTAGCGGGATATGCCACAGTCGCTGGCATGAGCGGTTCTCATATTCAAGGGTCGAGTCGAGGCTTATCACTAGACATTCGGATTCGCAGGACTTACTTTGGTGACCGGCACAGCCCGTATTTGCCACCTAAGTCGTGATTAAGAAGCGATGATGCAAATTAACAAGGAGATATCAAACTGCAAGTCTGCAATAGGATGGATTCATAGTACAACTGCACTGATCCCTCGATGATAAACCATGAGTTACACGATGTAGCAGAAGTCGCAGGAGAGAAAAGCCACAAGGATAATATCGTCAATTCTGCGACTTTTGAGGAAAAAAGAGGCTTGCTTTAATCAACAGGAAAACCGGGCATCATGAGTGGATTGAATATTGGTCACTGTTATATTATCCCTCCCCGTTTCATCACCCACTTTAACCGGTGGTTCTGTGGGTTATTGACAATACACCGGGATCACCGCGGCATCTTCATTGTATTCGAAGTCCGGTGTATGTTAATTAATCGAGCTGTCAGAGGATTCCACGTTGCCAGTGTGCCGATCACAATCTCTTACCCCGGGTTTCTATCCCGCCGTCGCCCCCAAACACAGGTTCATGCTCACTATAGCTTTCTCCCCAAAAGGACATGGTTTTGTATGAACAATGAAAACTGTGATGATTCATGGTCTACTTGTTGAGACTTCATTCTCCTCTACCCAGACAGTCCCAGCAACATACGCCTGGTATAGCAGCTGGAAGGGAGCCATCTCCAAAAGATCTAACAGCCCTGGCTGATAGGGAGGTTCAGTTACGAGATTCTATAAATCTCGGTTTATACTCGCTGACAGGCAATCTATTTGAGATTACCTTACAGCCCATATTGCTAATAGTTAACGGACCGGCACGGCGCATCACCGTTAAGTTTTCGGAGCTTTTACTTATCTGCAAACTAAATGCCGGGCACTATCCCAGGACAGCGGTCAGTATCAGATTTGCTCTCGGCGGGGCGATATATTACATACAGATTGCTATCCTACTTCATCCTAACTTCGGCCTTTTGCACGGCATGATGGTCTGATCTTACCCTACAGAGTCGTTACAGACGGAGAACTCTGGATGTTCGCTATCCCTTGGTCATACCGATGTGTCGCAATGCGATGAGGGGCCTATCCTTCCGGTCTTCAGATGGCGGAGTAAGCTCCGTAGTTGAAGACCACGCCATCGTTGGCCATGATTGTGGCATTCCACGCGGCTATAAGAACGGGTAGCCACGCAAACATCAATGCCGTTTCTCTTCTTTCGATATCCCATCAAGCCCGCTGGTCGGATACTTACAGTACATTTTTCTTACACTCATTTATCTGAACTTTCAAAATGCATTTCGCTTCCGTCATCGCCCTTCTTTCTGCCCTCGGCACCGTATCGGCATCGCCACGCCATGGAATTCGAAGCCAGTGTGTCGGCCGCGCGACAGCTTCCACCCACCCGTTTGAAGGCAGGAAGCTATACGCCAACCCAGAGTGGGCTCAGAAGCTTGAGATAACCCACAAAAGTTTCTTAAACAAGGGCGACACCACAAACGCCGGAAAGGTCCGCACGATCCAGAACATCGGCACCTTTGTGTGGGTCTCCAACACCGCCATGCTGGCCGACATCGACACCGCCATCAAGGGCGCCCGCGCGGCCCAGGCGAAGACCGGCCAGAAGCAGACCGTTGGTTTGGTGCTGTACAACCTTCCCGACAGAGACTGCAGCGCGGGAGAGAGTGCCGGCGAGTCCAGCGTCGACAAGAACGGACTACAGCTGTACAAGGATACCTTTATCAAGCCCTACACGGAGAAGCTGGCTGCCGCGACCGATCTGCACTTTGCCGTGATCCTCGAGCGCGATGCTTTGGCCAACGCTGTCATGAGCACGGTAGTTGGAAACGTACGCTTGTCGAGAAAGCCTCTTGCTGACTGTGATCAATGTAGGACGTCTCGCTCTGTACCAAGACCAAGACGTCGTACGAGGATGGTATCGCTCATGCCATCGCAAGCCTGCATGCAGTACGACCATGTCAGCTTATATATCGGTGCCGCCAACGGAGGTTGGTTGGGCTGGGATAGCAATCTGGGCCCTGGTAAGCACTTCAGATGACCTCTGCTATGTCAATAAAGCTAACAACTTGTAAGCGGCCGAGGAGTTTTCCAAGGTTGTGAAGGTGGCTGGCAAGAATGCAATGATTCGTGGATTTTCGACCAACGTCTCCAACTACGTGTGTACAATTCCTGGCCTCCAGATGTAACAATGAGAGTAACATATCAGCAGAACCCCTTGTTTGCCAACCAGCCCCTGAGTTACGCCAGGGGGAGCAAGTCCTATGACGAGAGCCACTATGCCCTCTCTCTCGCTCCTCACCTCGAGGCCAATAGCTTGCCTTCCCAGTTCATCATCGACCAAGGCCGTATTTCATACAGCAGAAAGGATTGGGGTGAGTGGTGCAATGTCAGCCCTGCCGGCTTCGGCATGTAGCCCGGCAACCCGCTGAACAACACCCACATCGACTCGGTTGTTTGGGTGAAGCCTGCCGGCGAGAGAGACGGACAGTGCGGTATGGCGGGCGCTCCTGTGGCTGGGGCTTGGTTTCACGAGTACGTGCAAATGCTCGTGAAGAACGTCGATGCTACTGTTACCCCGAGCTCGGCCTAGACGCTGGATCGCCGATGATGCGAATCGACCGTGAGCCGGCTCACGTTGCTACCAAGGGTTGACCCTTTCTTTTGTCTATATTCTCAGATATGTATATATAAAGCCATAGTGGAGATTATCGAAGTAGCATGCCCAACTAGACCATTGATGGAGGTCTAGAGCAACTATGTTCATCAATCGAACACTTTTACCCCCTAGCCAAACCTCGAACCCAAGAGGCCCTCTGTTCTACTCACAAGATCTCGGTATCATGGCACTTATGCTCTACCACAGTCGCTTCCAGCGGATTTTGGCATCCCTATCCGGCGGGACAGCAGCTGACCCAAAATAATGCGGGTCATCAGTAGGTGGCCGTTCGGACTTGGATCCGTCCTTACAAGTCCACTCCACAAACTCAACATCGAATCTCGTGAGAATCATGGCAATAGATAGTATGATCTCCTGTTTTGCGAAGAAGCGCCCAGGGCAGATGGAAACACCTCCACCTAATGAGTAGGTGTTGTCAGTTATCAGGCATGGTTCAATGTGTATTGATTCAAGGCCGAAAATCCCAGGAGGGACGACTCACCGTATGGGAAGAATTCACTGGGCTTAGCGCTCATGACGAACTGCCTTTCCGTTGTCACGGCGCCCGTACGTTCATCCACCTTTCTAACCTGTTTGATGTGTCTTTCTGCCCAGAACTCCGAGGCAGGATGGCCTTCTCGGCCCCATGTCTGCTCATCTAGATGCATGAGGTTCGTTAGAGCTTGGACGATGGACCCCTTTTCTAAGCGATAGCCTTGGAGGTTTGTCGCTTTAGCGACCTCTCTGGTGATGGCGATCGAAACATGAAGACGCATACACTCGACATATACGGACTGCATGAGGGGCATAGAGACAAGCTTTGCCGTGTCGAACGAACGTTCTCCAGTGGCAGGATCTTTTGTGATCGTCTGAAGGGCCTCATCGCGGAGCGCCTCCAGAAGAGTAGGATCTTGTAAAGCTTCCATAAGAGCCCAAGTCGTCACCGGTATGGTGTTTGCGTTGATGCTGAACTGTTAGCAGACGAACGCCATAGACAGATTGATGATCATTGAACAAGAGGCGAACTCACCCAAGCACTGAAATCATGTGAAAGCCTGCTCTAGTCCTCATAGACATATCTCTGTCGGTCAGCCACTTCATAAGAAGGCGTATGTAGCGGGACCCAAAGATCGGGTCCCATTTCGAGTCAACATCGGGTCCATCCCAGTCGAACGTGGAGAAAGCATTCTTCAAAAACTCCTGTGTCATGCGGCTCAGCTTGTCGCGTTCTTCGGTCGGCTTTGGATTTATCCACTTCGGAAGGCCGTACACCGCTTGAACGCCGATGCTGTCGAAGAGCCAAAATTGATCAATGTAGTCGGGCACTAGCTCCAGGATTCGTGTGCCGCACAGGGATTTGAGCGCACTCTCTCCCATGTCCTTCCTCAGAAAGTCGAACAACCGCACAGTTGTCCATTCTCCCGACGGCTGTTTCGCTGTAGCCTGGCCAAAAAATTTCATGTACATGACGACCAAATGGTTCGTCATCTCGGTCCTGGAGATGTTTTCCGTGACAAGGTGGTGGAACTGGTACCAGTACCTCTGGTCCTGGGGTACATTTTCACAACCCGGAGCCGGCGCCTTGTTGCGGCCTGATTTGTCCTTGGACATCTTCTCGACGTCTTCCTTTGACGTACCTTGCAGGTTTTTGATGACTAGCAGGATGAACTTTTCATAGGTGAAGGTTGACGAGGATCGGAATATGGCTTGCACATTCTCTTCTCCCTTTATCAGGTACAGACGCATAGGCCCAAGCCAGAGTTTGACAAAGTTGCTATGGATCATGGCATGGCTTATAGGGAATCGGAGTCAGCTCCAAAACCTGTCAGTATAACATTGCCAGGGCAAGTACCTGGCGCGATCCATCAAAGCTGGTAGGTTTGTCATGTACTGATACGTATTGCCTACGAATGGCAAGATCTCGGGAAGAGAGGGCGGTTCATCTCGACTTCGTCGTGCGAGAAGAAAATATGTTGCGGCCAAAACCGCGATGCACGTAACGACAGGATGGTCAGCTACGAATTGCAGTGACGCGGACCTTGTGGCATTCATGTTAACTGTGACAATCTAGTGACTACATACAGTTTCAATATGTCGTGGAATATGGGGGTGACGTGAGGGGTTTGAGGTTTGCGGGGTTGGAGAATGTTGGAAGATGAAAGGAAGAGTTCTATTTTTATGGCGCCAGTCGCAAGGGGCTGGATCAGCCAGCTGACTAAATATCTGTCTTGGCCAAGGCAACTCCACCTTGTTCATCATCCTCATAATCTTCCAAAGCCAAGCTTTCCATTTGCGACGCAACATCCGAGGCAGTAGAGGCCATGGCCCACCTCCCATCCAGCGTGAATCTCACCGAAGATGTGAAGCTATCATGGTTCCTGTGCATTGGCTGGACTCTCTTCTGTATCAAGTCGAATACGTCATGGCGAACTCTTTCGGTCATTCTGTTGATCATGTTCTGTCTTCTTTCCACGCCCTTGGCGCCCTGAGACCGTAGGACATCGGGCAGCCTCCAACTTGTGTACAAGTTCAGATGGCTTTTACGGTGTTTTACTCCGGAGCGGTGCATATCGAAGTAGTACTGGCACAAGCGACAAAGGGGCTTGCTGCTACCAATATACATCCACCCGTGGAAGAACCTTTCGGGAGTTATGGGGCCGCGTTTCTCGAGGTTGTCAAGTAGTAGGATTTCCGAATGAACAATTGGCCGGAAAGTGTTTTTCGTAGACTCGGTTTCGATTCTCGCGTCGAGATTTTGAAGCTGGAGATCCCTGGCGAAACCCCGAAATACTTCGATAACTTCTGTATCGGACGTCATACGCCCGACAATTCCTTCCGCCTTCATGCTCTTCGACCGAATGGGTCTCGGGATCGGTACGCTGGAGGGTAAGAAGTGAATCCTGAAGTTTTCAAACAACTCTGGCTATTCCTTTTTCGCCAAGATGAAGAACTCAACATCATGTACGTAGGATGCAAGGCGGTTTATCATGTGCCACATTTCGGGCCAGCAAGACAAGGAACTCTGCAGCCCGTTTTCACGGATTTCTCGTGCATGGCGACTTATCCATCTGCCTATAGAGGAGGTGGACTTTTGTAGGGGTATCAATACTCGCAAGAGTGCAACACAGCCGCTTATATCTTATGAGGGCGGATGGAGGGCTTAGCTGGCCATCTGTGGATGGGACACTCTTATAGACAACTCACATTCGGTTTCAGAAGCATACTTGCCCCAATTGAATTCAAGCAAGGCAAGAATAGTCCTTAAAGTCGTCGCAATCGTGTTGCCTTGCATCATGCAGATAGTGAGTAAATCTTTTGCACCATATACCATGTCAAGCTCCGACTTACCTTCGTCATCGTCATGAGCGATCAAGCACTTGTCAAGAGAGCGTTGAACTTCCGTAAGTATTGCCGTCAGGTATGACGCGATCCGACTTCGATTGAATAGAAGGACATGTCTAAGCAAGCATCTCCGCACAGCTGGCTCGTCGTTTGGGAATGTCGCAATGCGAAGGTGACCAAGAAGCGACCTTATAAATTCCGAAGTGACCTCTGCTTCATCTTCAGTTCGGCCGTTAGAGGCGAACCGGTACTCGATAATGTCACCTTCTGCGAAATGTGGCTCTAGCACCATGACCGAGGTAATCGTGCCGCCTTGGTTTCCCTTAACGCTGTCGCACACGTGGGCCAGCTTATAGACGAAGGCTTCGAACTTTTCTTCCGGGTCTCTTCGATGTCCCGCGTCGTCAGAATCGACAAAGTCGGCAGCGTCCTTCATCTCAACATTCAAAGCTTTGAGAAGGATGATCGGCTCATAGAATCTGTGTAGTGCTTTGTGGCTCATCGGAACCGTCTCGGCTAAAAGTCATACATGTTAATAATCAACAGACCAAAAACTGACAGACATAAGGAAGTAGATAACGAACAGTTCTGCGCGGGTAGATTCATATTCGCTCTTGATACTTGGTTATAGGCCTGGGAGCTTGTATTTCGCGAATGGCTACCAATGATCTCCCTGTTCGAGGGCTGTTGCCAGTGAGGTTCATGATGGAGATAAAGCGCGGTGTTCCCAAGCCCTTCTTCTGCCCCCATCGAAGGACTGAGTTCGCGAAAATCCTCGATCTTAACGACGAAATCTAAAGCAGGTGGCCAGCCCACCATTTCAGGAATTGTGTTTCCCAACAGATTTAAAGTTGAATTATTGGTTTATCAACACCGACCGAGGCGTGTCCTCCGTTCCTATAGGCAGCTGGTGCGAAGGACGAAGGAGCTTACGAGCGGGGAGGAAGCTTGATACACCAACGTTACCATGTAATATGATATTTAGGTTATGATGATGTCAACACAAACTTGAACCGTCCATACAGTCACCACCAAAAAGGTTCGGAACCTAGAGACCGGTTATGTAGCGCATCTTAAGTGCGGGGTTTCCAGACCTTTTATTGTTCACCTTGCCAGCATTTTGCTTCAGCGTGGTTCTAGGTAACTACTTAAATGCAGTGAACCGCCCCTGACGATCCAGCCGCATGAGAAACAGAGCCTCGCAAAGGTCTACTTAGTACACTCATGATCCTAGAGAAGCCTTACTTTATCAACACCTTTTGATAGCAGTCTGCTGTGCCCACTCTTCAAATTACGAGTATCCCGTGTGCTATTATTACATGACCCTATTTCTCCCTCCACGATGAATCTCCTCTCGCAGCAGAATGATTCATTGCAGGACCTGCACCTCCATCTAGAATCGTACGAGCCCCTAAGTCCAGGTAACTACTCGCATAAACTTAGTGCATACGGCAGAGAACTAAGAAACCCGCAGAAATTTCCATCGATGCTGTCCATGTCCCGATCGACGACCCTAATTCACATTTGCCATACTCAATAGATGCGGAACATCATGAACTAACTTCTACACCCATTGAAATGACATCCATGCTCTCAGACATGTCGGTTATGGACAACTGGCCGTACGAAAGTGGTATAGATGCATTTCTTCTGGCAAAAGGCAAAGGGAACGAGATACAGAATGAGACTGCTTTAAACCCCGAAATATCCCCTGCCGGTGGATCCTCTAGTATTGAGTCCGGACCAAATGAGGCGACTTAGTTGTCGAATTCGCCACGCGCTTCTGACTTCTCTCCCCATGCCCATGGGTTGGTTGGATTCTGTGCTGGTCCGAACTTACATCTTGAGGCGATATCTTTAGTTGAGGAACCCCTCGAAATGTCTTTTTCTTTTGGTAGCTCCGTCTTTTTCCATCTCTTGAGGTCAAAGTTTCGCTAATTGTGGCATTAGAATCTCGCCCCGGCTACGTCTACTGTAGAGTACACAAGCGATCGTACAAGCTTGGCCAAAAGTTCAAGTAGGTTTTCTGAGACTCGCAGGATTGAAATTATGAACAGGCTACTGAAATGAAGCAGTCGGCACGAAAAGCGACATGCCCGTCTTATCCAGTGCAAGCGATGTGGAAAGGGCCTACCGACCCCAAAGGAACGTAACGAGCACTACTATGTACATCATAAACAATGGGCCAAGGAGAATCAAGTTCCAGATCCACGTCGGCGATGCATGGTATGTCGCAAAAAGATGGCGAAGGCTTCATTTATAAAGAGACACCTCCGGCGATCCCATCTATGTAACATGGTATTGGGTGGTTTACCCACCGAAAGTCAAACAGGAATGCTCTCCAGCTCTGAAACAGAATGATCTCAGAAAAAAGGAGAGATTCGTTATTTGTGGTTCGTCAGAGTTGAGGAGAAAGCGAGGCATTTGGTAGATATACCAAGAGAATGCCGTACAAGGTTTTGGGTCTGGTTGTTGCTAGGATGAACAGATTGCGTTTAAGCTAAAGTCGAAACACGATTTCAGTCAAAGAAAGGAATAACTGAAAAGAAAAACGAGGGCTATGAGGTAAACCGCTATCTTTACCATGCCAGAATGGAATCTTTGGCAATTTCAGACATCATTAAGGAATGAGTGGCAATTTGGTACCCTATCTGTATCCGTTGTTTCTTTTGTTGTTATCTGATATCTGATTTTCGACCTGACCAAATATCTAGTGCAATCTTCTAGTCTTGAGCAATCAATTCTACGAGAATGATGACCTGCTAAAGCTCGTTATTGCATGACTCCTTAAAATCTCCCACTCATAATTGTGGACACTGCGTGTTCAACCTCGCACGGGCTAATGGCGACCAAGTGTTTACCCTCGTTGTTCATATGTTAGAGGCCGCGATCTAACAATTCTTGACGAGAAATCCATTATGCGACTCAAGCAAAATCTTCCCCTATGAGGAGGGGCACGAGTTAACATTTATTGTCGAATAGGCAACGTTGTGCCATTTGCCTGCCCGTTGACTCCGTTCGTGCCATTAGCATTGCTGCCATGGTGTCCCAACACGAGACAGCCTTCAAAGTACTTTTGCAAATCATCAAAATCCTCCAGTTCGCCGATCCAAGCAACATACTGATCAGGTCGGGCGACAACGACACAGCCCCTTTGCCTATCGACGCCGTAGTTCTTGTATGCTTCACCGTGACCCTCGTGGTAACTCTCGTCGTCCACAAAGACTTTGTTATAATCCCAGCCAGTGTGAGGGTCGAAGGGATGTAGAACGGCGGGGAAATCTCTCAACAGCTCGGTGTCAGTGCGCTTTGAGGAGTGGATTGTAAGAACCTCGATGACACTGTCGATAGGGGCTCCCGGGGGGGTGGCCCTATGCAGGAAGCTCTCGGGAGCGTCAAGCGCCGCGCAGAACTTGTCAACGCGGGCCTTCTGGGCAGGGTCCAGAATGTTGCCCGCAAAGAGAACAACGCGGAAACGGCCATCAGCCCTGAGTCTCTCCTGCAAGTGCCATGGGCGCGCACACGCCTGATTGAGGACCTTGAAGCTGTTGAAGCGCATGCCGACGGGCAAGCCAGATGCAAGGGACTGCTTTTGGTTGAAGTCCTCCTCGGAAATGGTAGTAACCGTTCCGAGAACTTTGCTGCCGTCGCCCTGCTTCAACGAATCGCCAGCCTTAACAACAAGGCTACTGGGGCCGTAGTCAACCGACAGCCCTGAGGCGAACATGTTTCCTTTAAGGAAAGCGTCTTTAAATTCCTCCATGCTAACTCCCTCAGCGTCCATGACGTCCTTGGCCGGACGACCGGAGAAGAGACGGCTGAAGCGGTGGTCAAACTCGATCAGGTCCTGAGCAACCCGACGGCGCTCGCTCTGGTAGGTGCTTAGGATATCACGCTTCGCGATGCCCTTGGCGGCCAGGGCGATCTTCCAGCCAAGGTTGTAGGTGTCCTGCATTGAGACGTTCATGCCCTGGCCCGCCTTGGGGGAGTGGGTGTGGACAGCATCTCCAGCAAGGAAGACACGGCTGTGGGCGTCGAAGTTGGTGCCAACTCTTTGACCGATCTAACAACAATCAATACCATTCTTCCGCACTGAAAGAGAGGGTTATAGTGAGAATACCTGATACGCGGTCCACCAATCGCAGTACTCGTAGTCGATCTTGTAGGGGCTGAGAATCTTTTGAGCGGCGGCAAAGATGATTTCGGGAGTGATCTTGGATCGGTCCGCTCTCCCAGACGCATCAGGTGTAACCTCCTTCAGCTGGATGTAGAGACGAACAAGCTTGTTTTCTCTCGGGATTACCATCAAACTACCGTTCTCGGCCGAGTGGATGGCGCAACGCATGCGGATATCGGCTGTTTTGCTTCAAGGTTAGCATTGAATCTTCTCTCAAGCCAAGCATCTAATGGAAACACTCACGGAAGTCAGTGATGGGGATGATGTCCATGACTCCCCAGATAAAGTCAGTAGCCTCTCCGTCGAGTTCAAATCCGAGAGCTCTTCTAGTCCAGCTACGAGCGCCGTCGCAGCCAATGACATACTTGGCGTGGACAATTTCGCTTGCACCGGCTCTAGCCTGGCTCTTCTTGATCAAGTCTTCTTCATCATCTTCCTGCACAAGGTTGCTTCGGAAGAGACCGTCGGAGATCTTGCTCGCGTTGGGTACCTGAGGGGGCGTAGCCTCTTCTTCCGAGAGCTGGCGAAGCTTTACAGTCACGGGGTAGGCAGAGTCGTCGTCAACCTTGGACAAGTCGATCTCGAGAGACTCAGGGAGAACCCCGCGCTCGACCTTGATCTGGTCCTTGGAGTACTTCTTGATGTTTTCGAGGAAAAAGCGCTCGATTCGACCCTGTTGCAGAACGATCTGCTGAAAGCGCGAGAGGCCTACGATGGTATCCGGAATTCTATCACTGCGACGGATGACACCGTCGTTTCCAGGGTTCTGTAGACATATGAGCAGGCATACTCCTCTGGAATTTCAAGATCAGCGAATCACATACCCACATGCAGATCTAGTAGAAATGGTCAGTGAGACATCTTAGGAGACGGAGAGTGGCATCATACCTCGATCATGTGATTGGCCTCCTTCCAGGCACGGTCCGCGAAGCCCAGCGAATCAAAAATCTCCAAGCTGCGGCATTGGAGCCCATCGGCCTGGCCGCAGAAGACCTTTGTGCCTCTCTTGTCGACAATGCGGGCTTTCACGCCGCAATGTGCCATCCAGGCGGCGGCCATCAACCTGTGCGTCTCATCTTTTAGCAAATGCAACTGACTACTTGAATGAACTCCAAAAAGGTTGGCAGGCACGCAGGACTTACCCTGAAGGGCCGGCACCAATGATCAGACTGTGACACAACGTTAGTGAGTCGTCATTATTTTGCACCACATAAGCAAATCATTTGATGACGTGCAACTAAGACTTACACATCCACATTTGATTCAGGAACCTGACTACCCATCTTGGTCGGTTGGGCTTGGGACAATGGCAAAAGAGACTGGAGTGCCACAAAAAGTTAAGTTTGACAGAGAGTTAAGGAGGAAAGGAAAGTGATGTAAAACTGCAGTGAACAAGACGAGGCGAGATGGGTTGCATGCCTATGCAATTTCTCAGGTCGCGGGGTCTGCAAGCATATTGACTCGTTCTTGAGGGCAACTGTTTTTCTGATTTACCCCCACCAGCATTCGAGGGGTTTTCAGGTCACAAGATGATTGGCCATGATAAAGACGGAAATGAGCTGGTCAAGGAGAATACCTACACAGAGTGTCGTCCAACGACGAGGCTGTCAAGGTTGCGGGGTTATGTGGAACAGCTGGTGTGTGTGGAGCTTGGACTCCTCTCGGGAGCATCCCGTTGACAATGGGTCACCAAGAACAGACTAGATAGGTAAAACAATCCTTGTTCCAACGCCATCCCGCAATGGGCCGTTTTCAAATACCGGTACCTAGCAGAATAGCGCATTGATTGAGGTACAACATTGGGCATGCTATGTACGCGTATAAATGGAGCGGGAGTCCAGGGTGTGCGGTTGCATTGTGGATACATCACTCTCGGCAGTTCAATGGACTAGAGACTTCGAGAGCGTCTTTGGATTTAGCTTTTCTCTTTCAGATGACCCAAAGAGTAGCCTTGTCTAATGATACTCTGAGTGAGGGGGTAAACTTGGTAAACCGAGTTAGAATTACGACCCTTGTGTGTGCCTCCAAGTAAGGCAATTATTGTTATAATGCGCAGAGTCTGTCAAATAGGAGAAGGGGGATCCACTAGGCGCAGCCAGAAGCAGAGAATATCGGACAGATTCTCTTGCCACTCACTGGTAGGTGGTGACAGTCACACACAGGGATTGCGGCAAAAATTTATTGCAAAACAGTCCAACTTCCCAATGAACAATGTGACATGACAAAAGTTAATCAGATTATACCTGCCATATTGCATTAGGTATGTGACAAAAAGTTCATTTGAAGTTGTTGTTTTCTTTGCCACTCCACTAGGAATGTGACCCTCATGGAACCGGATTGAATGAACCGATAGGTGTCTCCAGTCTTTGCGGCCGTGCAACCTCTTGGCGGTTCCTTTGTCGCCTGTGGTTTGTTTGTTCTGTGGCCCTGTCGACATGGTATTGCGGGATCCCGGAGGAGACTCCGGCGCCCTGAAAATATTTACCTGACTGTCCTTACTATGTAGTCCTGTAGCAGAACTAAACTCAACAAATTTGCTGTTACGCAAGCGACCAACCAAGAACAAGGAATATGTCACAAGCGAAGGATACGTGAGACTCAGGATTCTGGGCAGTATATGACAGGATTTCTGCAGTGTCGTCAAGGGTGATGGTATCCGACAGACGCCTTCCAAGCCGCGCTAGTGGGAGAAGCGCTCTCGGTAGTTGGATGGCACAAATGAAGTCTGTTGGTTGTCTACCGAATGATGTCTCGGGTCCGTACGTGCCCAAGTAGCAGCAGGGACACCGCATGACATGGTTGAGTCAAGGTGCAATCGACTCGGTCACCAGGATACAGGCACCATGATTACTCAATAGTTTTTCCAATACAACGTTCCAGTTTCCATGAGTCAGGTGACTGCTGCAACCCGAAACTTAGCATTTGAGATATACGCATGAATATAGTCGCTCTGCTGATGTCCGCGCCTTGATCGTAGCTCAAGCCCAGATCGACCAATACAGGTCCACTCGAGAACGAACTAGCTCTCCACCACCGCGAGGGGGCAAGTGCTTCTACAATGTACGTAGTATAACATTTTCACCCCGTGTTACACCCCAAGTACGATGGTACCAGGCCGAAGTTAATTACCCCTGTTAGGTAACTAATGTTCACCCCCCCCCCCCCCCCCTCTACTACAGGACTTCACTTTTGGTGAATATTCACCCTCAATTATGGGATCAGCTGTGGGGGGTAACATCATAGGGGCAATTAACTTGGCCCTGCCACCCTGTAATATTCTATTTCTGTCTATAACCCTTTTATTTCATTGAGTATCGCACAAGATGCTTAATATTCCGTTTTTCGACTCTGTTTTTTATGGTGGACTGGTACGATCTTGTATAGGGGGAGGAACTGCCTTGGATAAATTATCCCCAGGTGGACTTCGACCGGGGTAGCCTCCTCCATTCTCGGCCTATCCGTACTTACCTTTTACCGGCAAATGTCACCACTAACCCTGGCCCAGTGACAGCACTACATTAACCTCTGACGCTTCTGGAAAATACACACTCTAATCGTACTGACTCATTCATACTGTCTGTATATGGGTCTTGACTCCAGGAGGCGCTCCTAGTACCAGGGTTAGGAAAAAATACTTAAATATAAGTAAAAGTATAAGTATACTTAAGTAAGTAAGTATAAGTCTAGGTTAAAAATACTTACTAAGTATAAGTAAGTAAAATTCTCTAAAGCAAATACTTAAGTATACTTAAGTAAGTCTTAAGTATACTTAAATACTTGCTTATACAGGGTGGCAGGGGTAAGTTTTCCCCCCCTATGATGTTATCCCCCATAGCCGACATCATGATAGAGGGGTAATATTCACTAAAAGTAAAGTTCTATAGTAGGGGGGTAAGCATTAGTTACCTAACAGGGGGAAAAAACTTCAGCCAGATACCATTATATAAGAAAAAGATAGATAACAAGGTATATTATAGGCTAGATTAGCTAGCTACCTAGGTCATGTGACTAGTTACATGACTAGAGGGTAGAGTATTAGCTTTGTCTCTTTTACTTTACTAAGAAATTCTTTTAGAATATTATGTAATAAGTATTTAAGTATCCGTATACTTAAGTAAGTATTTTTTTAGAAATAATTACTTGAAGTTACTTATTCCCAACCCTGCCCAGTACCACGTAATGACTGTATGCGAGGCATGCAAGCGGACCAACCCTTTGGCACCCTTGCGATTGACAGGACGTGCCTTGAAACTTTGGAACACTAAGCTAGGAGCATGGAACCGAGATAGGCATTATACAGCAAGAACGAGACCCATCAGTTTGGACGGCTGAATTCAGCCTCTTGAAACAGGGTGCTCACGTCTACCCCGGATGGTGCTTCGTTCAAATTTTACTCTCGCAGTTGTTTCCACCTTGTCTTTCCCGATTAGGGCTTTATTATATTTGGTGCTACCTGCTAGACTTGGGCACTTCTTTGCTGACCGAACCTTTACTTGTCACTTGTCAAATCTTTGCACTTTCCTATGTCCGACGAAGCCAAAAGGTTCATCAGCGAGGTCTGGGGACTGCAGGGTACGGCGTACCTTGTGGTCGGACTGCGATACTACAACCGGGCCTCCACGCTGGGATGGCGACAATTTGCTTGGGACGATGCCCTAATGGCCATAGCAATTGTGAGTTTTCTCTACTGAAGCTGAAGAGCAACGTGTCTGACCGCCTGGTCTAGCTTGTTTACACGGCCGAGTCGGTTGCAGCATACTATGTCGTAGCATACTGGAAAGGATTAGCCAACAATGGTCTGACGGATGAACAACGGGCTGCTGTTGTCCCCGGGTCAGAAGAGTGGCTGTTGCGAGTCAACGGATCGAAGACGCATGTCATCGGCCTCCTCCTCTACACAACACTGTTGTGGCTATTGAAGGGTTGCTGGGTTTCGTACTATGCGCGCTTAACGTTTGTCACGCCGTTAGCTGTTGCTGATCTCAGACACTGACACGTCCAACAGAGAGGGTGTTAGACATATGGATCGTCTCATCTTCTGGGCTATGATCATTATGCCAGCTACCTACATTTCTTGTCTCCTGGTTGCTTTCTTCAAATGCATTCCTTTCGACCACCAATGGCAAATCTATCCCTCTCCAGGAAGTGAGTACTATAGTCTACGATTCTGGAAAATACTCGTACTTACCAGCCGCAGACCATTGCATGCCTGCGGTCTCTTTCATTCAGACGATATTTGTCATGGCTATGAACACCATTACGGACTTCTATCTGATGGCCATCCCACTCCCTGTAAGTCGATCTATTCTACCTATCTATAGTCATGGTTGGGACACTAGGAGATGCTGACTTGCCGCGATGTAGATGGTTTGGAAGTCACGTCTTCCATGGCGGAAGAAGGTTACTCTTATGGTCATGTTTAGCGGAGGATTCCTCGAGATGACTTTCGGTATTTTGCGTTGCGTGTCTATCCTAACAGTAAGTGTTAAAGCTAAGCCCGGAGATATTGATATGCGCTCACACGCCTTTCCATAGGTTGGTGACACTGACCCAGCACAATCCGGATACTGGTCCGTCCGAGAATCCTTCGTTTCAGTAGTGCTTACGAACATGCCCATGGTCTACCCCCTATTCAAAACATACATTGACAAAAGCATCGCAAGCACCAACAAAAATAGCAACCTGGGAGATAGCAACGGCTACCGTCTTGGAAGCTACCCAGGCAAAAAGGGGCCCAAGAGCGGAAGCCATCCACTATCAATCCCAAACGAGACCGCCTGGGGTTCAGATGAACATATCGTCTCCGACAAGGCCGTAAAGTCAATTGGCGAGGAAGAAGCTTCCATCGGCTCTTCAGACAAACAGAACCACAACCCTTCTTTGTTGACAAATACAAATACTGCTCAAATAGAGTCGGAGACCAATCACATCAAGCGTAATTCGACGACGACAAAAAGACATGACGTCGGACATAACCACATTACCGTCACCAAGGAGTACACAATCTCGAGTGTTATCCCCAACGATGGAAAATGAGATAGAAGGCATTAAACGAGGAAAGAAAACGCCAACTGCTGCACATTGGCATACTTAGTCCGACAGCTACGACCGAGGCACATGAGTACTGGTGGAACAGGTTAGAAACAGGGTTCGTAGGGAGAAGAAAGGAAAAACACAAGTTCTTAGAAAATTTTTACTATACAAAAATACACAACGGCGTAGATTCTTATATCACGATAATCATAAGCATTTCCAGTATAATATAATAGAAAATGCTTGTATCTTGTGTTGCGACGGACAACCAAACCCGGAAAGATCTCCGTTGGTACAACTTTAGGTATATAAATGTCACAGGGTGATATAAGCCACAATTTCAGCACGGCAATTATGGATCCACTTTTGTGTTCTAGTGCCTTATTCTTATTCGTCACAGTTATAAGCCCAGCTCTACTTAACCCTGACTTTGTGCCTGAATGGTTTGAGCGTGCTGTATGGCATCACAAGACAGTGTTACCCTATAGGTTTGATTCCTGTTAAAGTCCTCTAGACAGACTGCTAGAGATTTACTACCTAGATTTTAGTAAAATGTACCTAATTAAAAGGTTTAAAGAGTAAACAGTCTATTAGACCAGCCATAACGTATGGTAGCAGATTTGAGGGGGTGTGTCACAAGGTGATATAAGCCATAATTGCAGCACGGTAATTGTGGAACCACTTTTGTGTTCTAGTGCCTCATTCTCATTCATCACAATAAATAAGCCTTAGAGTAGGGTAGAAGAATCAACTATTGCTACCTCTGATATATCTCCTTAACAAGACACAAGCGCTGCCCTACTGACTCCACGTAGCTGTTTGAAATCAAACAAGATGCCTGTTGCGATGTTGACCATCGCTTGGATATCGGCGGTATGGATTAACGCCGAATGGCCGGAATAACTACGGCCAATTCGCCGTGGATCCACCGGATCCACGGGGATATTACGCGGTGGATTCGCCGCGTAATCCCACGATAGTTTCCTTTCCTTTACGCATAATTCAGAACCGGTATTTACCCCTATTATTCGTCATTGCCTATTGATACGTACGGTTAACCGTATCACCACCCTGGTGATAACCAACAATGCCACTTAAGGGCAGCGCCACACCGAAGTACCTTACTTTACTCAGTGTTTACACATAAGCAAGCCCCTCATTCAACAGTTAGTTTTCTGGGCTCAAATGCCTACGACTGTCCAGTCAGTACCGGTTGATTCCAGGAAAGGCGTGTTTCAAGCGAATGCATGAGCTCAGGTGCTCACACCGGATTATTACAGGGAGATGATAGCCGGTATGGTCGGAGTGAAACCACGGAGTTGTAGACAACGCTTGGTGGCCATTGAAGGAATAGCATATGTCCAAGAGTAAAGGAGTCAATTTAGGGGCAGTCAGCAGTTAATGGTGACTAGTTAAGAGTGACTATTTGGGCCTATGGCCTCGATCGTCCTTCTAGAGCTTCTGCCGGCGATGGCTTTCACTTCGACTTGCCATTCCATAATCAACCAGCACCTCCGTTATGGACTTCAATGTGCCAATAGACATTTCAGTCAAGTAGCTTTCAATGCGATAGCAAATTGCGGAGCTCCTTGCCAGGCTTGTGGCCAGGCCGATGCTGGTACAGGCTGGCGCCCACATGTGCAGGTCAGATGCCCTGCGCCTATCTGCAGGCAAAGGCTTGTGTTTGTCTTATTCAAACACGTCTTTAGCAGTGATTTAAAACTCTTGCTAGTGTTGTATAGCTCCTCTTAGGTAAACTCTCTGGCGCCACTGCTAGCCTCCTACCCCGCCAGTGCCCCCAAGCCCCTTCCGGGTTCTTGACAAGACGTCGAATGCGTCTTGAGAAGATGCCGAATGCATCGTTCTTTGCTTTAAGTCGTGTATATAAACACTGATGACCCATACTAAGATCACAACGGGCCTGGGGTTTTCTTCTATGTCTCGCATTGAAATAGTTCTGTCTTGAAACAGAGTCTCCTCCTGAACTGCGACTCTCCACATAAGTCTGGTACTTGGGGTCAAGATGCGTTTGCTGAATGCTGTTATCCTCATTCTTTATGGTACGGCAGTTAATGCCGTGGACCCTAAAGAGATCTACGATGGGGGATACAATTCGACCACATCGCCTCTTCTGCTAAGAATTGCCAATGGGGGCGCCGGGCAAAGTGGACTCGTAAAGGGTAAGCAAGCACAGCCCAGGCACTGGATAGTCAACAATACTAAGTTTGAATACTAGCATTAGCAGATGCGTTTATTCAAGAAAGCGTAAATAATGGATCGCTGCCCTTCCAGTTGGGCTGGGTGCTAAGCGACACAACCTTCTCAATCAAGTACCTACAGAGCGGTGACGCCGATGTAGGAATCACATACAACAAGGCGGCAGAGATGATCGCTGTCAAGGGGGATATCGTCGACCCAAAAACATACTACATCTTCCGTGACCATTTTCTGGTTGTTGGCCCTCCTGAGAACCCTGCCAACGTCAATTCGTCCATGGAGATTATCCCTCTGTTTGCGAGGTTATTTGAAGCCGCTGACCTTGCTAACACCACCATTCCCACTCGGTTCTTGACCCGGTACGACAAGTCAGCCACGAATATCAAAGAGTCGGAGCTATGGCTTGGGATCGGCCAGGTGAGAAAACCGCTTTCTATCAGATGCAGGACATCATTTGCAACACGCCTACTGATTGCCGACTTATAGGTTCCTTGGGCAACACCCTATACTACGTGGTACCATCAGTACATTGGGTTTCCCATCCAGGCTCTGACAGCCGCGATACAGCTTAAAGAATATACCTTGACAGATCGTGGCACGTACCTGTCGCTAGACAAGGCCTTGTCGAACCGAACAGTCATCTATAAGGCATCAACAGACAATGAAACAGACTTGCTGCTCAATCCAGCGCACCTTTTAGTCGGAAGAAAGGCAAAAAACCTCACAATGGCGTATCAGTTCGCCAACTGGTGTGTGAGTCGGAACGGCCAAAGAGTTATTAGCAACTTCAAGAAAAATGGAGAACAGCTGTACACTGGTGCTCCTTGAGTCATCGATACACATATAATTTATTCTTCTCCAATGTACTGGTGTAGCATCGGGGAACGAACCGGTAATCCCGGTAGGAGGTGAAGTTGTTGGGGCCCTACAGAGTGAAATCTTAGTCAGAAATCTTCGTCAGAGCGAATATAACCTTGGGGCTTAAATCAACAAGGAATCTTTCTACCTCAATGTCAATGTTATGCTGATCACCAGTTCTGCTGGGATATAAGCAAAAGCACGTATTGAATGTTTCTTAAATAACTGGTCAACTAACTGTTACTCTGAAAATTTTCAGCACACTATATCAGGCCTCGGTGGTCATATCCTCTCACTTGGCGCACTGAAACTGGCACGGATTTATAATCCCAACAGTATTTCCCTGAAAGCCCTGATTATACTGCTTTTTATTCTATCGGCAAGAGGGGCTATCGCGTATTACATGCATCAGTGGAAATCCGCCGTCAGCACACGATTGGTTAAGCGAAGGATTCGGGCTTTTACTGCCAACATAGCGTCAAAATTAAGATGAGTCAGATTTAAGGCCATGAACGTTAGATGGTCTTGGTTTCCCCGCCGTAAGACCTAAATATAATCACAAGCCTGGTAAGACGGGCAGCTGAGCGTCAATATTGGGCTAAGTAAGATTTAAAGCCATGGACGTCAGATGATCTTGGTTTCCCTGCCGTAAGATCTTGATTTCATCACGAGCCTGGTAGGAGTGCCATAGTTAAGTATGTCTAGCGCCCCAGAAAATTTACAATTCTTTCGTGGATCAAATCAATAAGATGGAAAGAGCAGTGAACCGTCGCCAGCTAGAATCTGACATACGTGGAGGACATGCCGTGGTGACCGAGGTGCCGCCTTCCTCCCAGGCTCTTGCTGAAGCCGCCGAGCTCCAGGTCCTAGGGCGCGATGGCCAGACCCATCCTTTCAAAAATCTCTTTGGCGGTCTGAAATCCAGCTCAAGAGTAGTGGTTATGTTCATGCGACATTTTTTCTGCGGAGTAAGAATAGATAATAAGGCGGCTGCCAGAGTAGTATGACTAACCTCCGTAAGCATGCCAATTATATACCCACGATGTGTCCACCACC
Organism: Colletotrichum graminicola M1.001; assembly: GCF_000149035.1. Classification (NCBI taxonomy): domain Eukaryota; kingdom Fungi; phylum Ascomycota; class Sordariomycetes; order Glomerellales; family Glomerellaceae; genus Colletotrichum; species Colletotrichum graminicola. The sequence goes on from NW_007361007.1 coordinate 685,224, forward strand.
ATTACACCGGAAACCTTATCATCTCACCGCATTCCCACAAGCGTTGTATTCATAGGGTGCGGAGACCCCGAGCTCATAGACGATTACAGTCAGGTAACAAATTGCCGGTTTCCAATTTACACGGATCCCACAGGGAAGCTCTTCGATAAGCTGGGAATGGTGAGAACTGCTGCTGTGGGGAATAGAACCATCTACTCTTCGAAGAGGTGGCTCTCCCACTTCTTCAAAGCAGTTTATGACGCTTTAGTTAACCTGCCTTCGGGGAAGACGACGAAGGCCGGAGATGGGATGCGAGTGGGAGGAGAGTTTGTTTTCGAGGAGGGCGAGGAAGAGAAGATTGTGACATGGTGCCATCGAATGAGGAATCATCGTGACCATACCGAAGTTGCAGACCTTTGTAGAGTTTTGGGGCTAGATGTCTCGAGAAGTTGAGTCGACTGCATGAATGCCTGGATTTCAAGCAGACGTTTTGTCATTCTCACATTCAATAATGTGGGCCCAAGATCTCAGATTAGTATTTGACGAGGATACCAAATGATGTTCCTGAGGCAACTCACGATTGGGCGAAAAGATCCATCAAATCATTGAGGAGATTAAGAACTGTATGATAAACCCATATGCAGCATCATAAGTATACACTGACTTCCATGTTATCCACTCAGCTGCCTAACAGAAAGGGGACCCCACTTAGAACTTTAATATTAGACTTGTCGCTTGATTTTATCGCTATCATATTTATTGGAAGTGTGCATGGTGTAATATAGGAACTTTGGTAGTGGTGGAGCTGTGAATAAAGCACAACAACACTACACAACATAATGCTGCCAGATTCCCTGCCTAGTCATGTCGCAAGATTCCTCTGATCGGAAGTAGCAAGCTTGACTAGACAGGGCAAAGATCTCCCAATCGCCTCAGTTACCACGTACGGGGTGTGTTGATGAGGTTGTAAGGCTCTAGTCCCGACTTCAAGAAGAAGAATAATTGATCGCAAGTGTGTCGTTGTTTTCTGACCATCTGCGCTCCGCAACTGTCTAGATATACTCCTGATCAGCGGATCATCGAAGTATGACCCATGAGAGCTTGAAAGAAAGATTATAAAGGAAAGGTCACCTAAATCGCCTGTTTATGTCGATGGAGGCAGTATTCCCCGTCCCTGATCCAATATTCTTTTTGGATTGTCTGAATTAAAATCATTGGGCATCGGACTCATGGCTTGAAGCCTACCGAAGACATTCATGATAATTTTGACTGGCTTCACCTTGAGACAACTCTAAAGGCTACAGAAGCAATACTGAAAGTAGTCACATCATGGTGCCTGGATATGGAGTCCGCCAGTCCAGACTGAAGCTTAATGATTGACCCGTTTAGCATGTGCTACGCATCATGTTTGCGTTCACTGAGGCGTTTAGTTGTGGACAAACATCTCTCCATGCACTTCAAGTCTGATTGGTTTGTCCTGCATAAACTTGTGTGAGCGGAGGTGTCGTAAGGGGCAAAGAGCTACACTGGGTCAACAGCCTAAACTTTAGTTCTATTGGCCCGTACCACCTCTGTGGCCAGATCTCTTTTCACCTTTGACCTCTTCAAGTTTTTGACTTACAATTATTTTCACTCATCTCAAAGCTACAAACTCTGGCTCGCTACCACATAGGAATCATCATATTGGCTAGGTCTCGAATTTTGTTACTCAAAATGTTGACCAACATTGACGAAGGAGTGAATCTCGCTCGGATGCAAAGAAGCGAGCTCTATTACGCCTTCACACCCCAGCTCGTTGCAGCACGTCGCCGTTGTGGTCAAGCCGTTGACAGGCTCAACTGTGCTGGCAACTTGACCCGTAGAGAAATAGCTGAGCACTGGAAAAAGTGAGTCGCGAACCATTCATCTCCCGCTCGCCCCAGCAGTCGACCGTATGGTGGTAGAATTCGGGATTGACTCGTCTAAAACCAGCATCACAAACAGCAATCAACCTCTCCCGCCTACTGGGGCAACCGAAGAGGGAGATGACGCCGTTTTGCATGAGTACCCATGGATAGAGCGTCCAATCAAAATCGACTACGGGTACAACGTCAAAGTAGGCAGCAATGTGTTCATCAACTTTAACTGCACGTTCATCGACACCTTTATCATTTCCATTGGCGATCGAGCTCTTGTGGGGCCCAATGTATCATTACTAAGCGGCACACATCCTCTTGACGGGCATGTTCGAAATGGCACCAGTGGCCCAGAGTTGGGTAAACCTATCTCAGTAGGTGAAGACTGTTGGCTGGCGGCAGGTGTTACCGTCCTCCCGGCTGTGACAATTGGCAAAGGATGTACCGTCGGGGCGAGTAGTGTCGTCACAAAAGTAGGAGATCACAGACCAAAGAGTCACTATGTCCTTGCGGTTGGCTGACTTTCTTACCAGGACGTTCCTGATTATCATGTGGTGGCAGGTAACCCTGCCAGAATCATAAGGAAGCTTGAACCCCCACCAGCCACTGCTACAAAGACAGCTTGAAAGATCTGAAGAAGGATTGAACCATATCCTTTTATGGTTTCCAGGTAACATTTCAAGTACAAGTACTCCATCTTGGCTTAAAGAGTAATCTAGGGCTAAAACTAAAGCTTAGCTTATCACTATCACTCCAGAGCACCTTAGTTTGAGCTATAGAATGTATACCTATCTTGCATGTTGCTTTTCTAGGCATAAAGTCAAAGGTTTAAGATTCCTTTATGTTATTTACTTTTTTAGCACGGTTAGGACTTGGTGATTGAAAGTAGGTTTAAGCTTGATATTAGTGGCGTTAACTTGGTTATTAGTCTAAGTACGTCGCCTATATTTAAGAGACGCCAAGTGATAGACTTAGAAGGTTCGCATTACGAGGAATATGTCATATTCAACAAAGATCAATGCAAGTCTGCCTTGTAGTAAAAGCTTGATTAATTTCAATCAGTTCATCCATTTTAAGCCTGTAGATGTTCGTTGAGAGTTGTGACAGTATACTCAGGGGTCGCCGCCAAAAGACTGACATTATTTGGATGAGCTTCTTGATTCTTCTCTCTGACTGTGGAGGTTAAGTGCCCATATCCCTTCACAGAGCCCGTCGTGCTTTGACCCTAATCATCTTTGAATGACCATCATGATGATTTGAAAAATGTCTTCCTTGGCACTCGTTCTGCTGAAGGGCTCCCATGAGGACAAGAACTCCTAGCCGCCAATCTTTGTCAACATTAACAGAAGTATTCTCGCATGTCGTCGTTTGAGTACAATTACCGTTGTTCCTCATCATCTAATATCAAACTCTATACTCCCGTTTGTCACTACAGAGTCGACAACAGATCGATTGTGACCGCGACCGCAACTTCAATGAAGATTTGATGGACCACAGCGTCTGTCAAAGGGAAAATTTGAACACTTGGTTTTTCTGGAATCTACATAGGAAACGAGATCAGGTTGAGATACCCCTTTCAAGTGGGTCACGTTGTTGATGAGCCACATCTGTGGCTTTCACATTGGCACTAGCCACACAAAGCTATCCCAGCTTCACGACAGAAGAATAACAATTCGTGGCCGATGTGCGAATGCCTATTAAGACTCTGTGATGACAAAAGCGGATCCGTAATTGCCACTGTGCAATTACGGCTTATATCACGACAGACTCTTACTTAAAATAATATCGTACAAGAGTTCTTGGAGCATCGTGATGCACATATATGGATCTCGATGACTATCAAGAGAGGTGAGGGTCAGGTGACCACCTTGAGGGCCATCATCTAAAAGGGTCTCGTCATATTATGCCCAATATTATTACGCGCAAGACTCAAAGAGTGGCGGGTAAGTGCGTTGAAAAAGCTGTATAGAATGACATTCCACCTAGCAATCAAAGTACACTATCGAACATGCTCTTGGAAGGCAGGGACTTCGGCCTCGCAGCTACCTATATAAAACTGCGACAAGTTTGAGTTTTTACGAGTCCATTCATCGCTTTATTGTAGGCCTGTGTGATTCCTACCAGCCGTTGGTTTCTCAAGTACTCTTGTAAACGATGGCTTAGGGGGAATATCCGAAAGTGATTCAGTATTTATCGAGTGGTGTCGAGTTCGAACAGAGTGTTCCCATGTCTCCAATTTTGTCTCACTTCTTTCCATTGTATTCGAACAATGTGCTTATATTGTCTTGGTAGACAATGTATGCTTGCGAGCCCTGTGGGCCATGTACCGTATCCTCTCGACAAATCCGACATCTGCTAACTTCTGCGCTAACTAGAAAGGATATCGCGGCTACTATATGCAGTATAGTATAGTCCACTGCAGTATACCTATCACAGAAGGCAGTCAATCTTAAGCAGAAGACGTCTAGTAACTATAATAAGCCTGTTTGCTGGTCCTTTGCTCACTTCCTATGTAATTTGCCTCTGGCGTACATGATGATCCCCTACTTTTGCTACCGCTAGATCCTTGTTACTGCCAGCAGATCATACCTCTTACGGCGGCCGCTATACCCCTTCTCGTTAGCCCAGAAGTTAGCAGATGTCGGATTTGCCGAGAGGATACGGTAGACGAGGTAGATAGATCGAAGGTCCCCCTCCAGGCTTTCCGGCGCTAGCTGGAAATGAAGTTTTGTCGCATTGCGACGACACTGGAACAGGTGTGAGACACCTCAAAACTGTCTCAAATCGCCCGCCATTGATAGAACGGCATTCTTAGGGCCTGATCGGCACCGCCGATATCATTTGATACTTTGGATAAGGACCGATGTCACAGACCAACCACCAGCCACAAGTATCAAAAAACTCAAATCGTGCCGCACTAGGCCGAAAACAGGAGGGTACATTATGATTTCAGGTCTACATTACAGAACTCTAAAGATATCAGAGTAGGCCACATACCGCTAGGAAACGTACCCTCACATAACCTCAGACTAATAAGACTATAGTAATCTAGGCTAAGTATCTAATAGCTGTTAGTAATTACTTATAGAGACCTACTTTTAGGTTATGTGAGATCATGTGGCATTTAAAGGGATAAATTATTACTAGCCTCTAGACTTAGGTTGAACTTCAGAAAAGGACTAATAAGGCAGGTAGGCGCTAGCAACAGTAGGTAATAGTGGTGTTAGTAGAGCGCAGCTAGCAACAGCTGTCGCAAGGGTCCTAGCAGTACATTTATTAAACTAACCTTCAACCTTGCATTAAACTCTTGTTAACCCTAACCCTATGTACTTTTATATTGGAGTACGGGCGTTATCGGCCTGATATCGGATTTGCCGACCAGGCCCTTAGTCACGCCATGTCGGATCTGAGGTTGCGCGAGCCCGCGCGCCCAACCCGCGTGTCACCACCGCGGGACAGACAATCTTACCCTTGACAAAAAGCCCAGACCAAGATGATGCCAGTGTCGCTGATCTTCTAGGCCAAATTCGCGGGCGGACTGGCATGTTCAGGAACGGGCTTTTTCATGCTATTAACCTGCAACCGGAAGTGCAATGGTAAGAAATAGTCATGTGTTCGTATTTACCTGCAGTAATCGCGCCATGGGGTCCGGATTAGGCTTGACGCCAACGGCGGAGCTGGATATCACACCTGAAAGGGATGCTTGGCGCGTTTGCTGCATGTAGTTGGCTCCCTATGTTTTCGGGAGCTTTTACAAGGGCTGTCATGATCAAGCGGATTGTGTATCCTCTTTACTCGGGCAACTGTGATGACCTGTCATCATTATATGTCTTTAACATTGCGTGTTGAATGTTGGCGCCGACAACCTTAAGCTCCACAGAGGGACCGAAATATCAAGGCAGCGTCCGCCGAGGCACAGGCCAAGGCGGAAATATCGCATCTCCTCCCCTTGCAGCGGACCTGGGATCCGCAAAATCCCCGTTGCACGCGCGATGTCATCTCTAAACCCAGATGGCAGGCGAGATGAGCCACTGATAGAAAAGCGCGCCAGCGGAGGATTTTGTCCCAGCTCTGAAATAAGGCTTCTGAGGAGCATGGCTGGGATCATAGACGTCTGGCACAACTACCAAGATGAAATAAATCTCCTGTCGCGGTCACACACACACGCTCCCATGACCATATATTACGCAGTGCAGCGCTGGCGGCAAACGCCAATTTCCCTATTGTGTGGAACTTTCGTGATGTTTCCCCCCTCTGTGCCCCCCGAGTCAGACTGTTGGCGCCTCTTATCAGGCCATGAGAGATGCCTCATCAGTGTAAGCGCCTTGCCGTGTGACAACCCAAAGTTTGTTCTAGTGAGTTAAGATGCCACAGGCGCACAGCTCCCGGAGAGCCGGTGGGATTCCTGTGCCATGTGCTTGGCAGATTGGACGCAGGTACAGAAGCCCGACTCGACGCCGCAAAGCGCCAAGTCAACAACAGCCAGACGACCCCATCGAACGAAAGTGGTTTAGTGCAGTCATCATCATGGGTCAGCCCCCTTTTATCAGAGAGCCACACCAACGCCGCGAACCACTTAACCGCTGCTTATCAACGGCTCCATACTTCAAAAAAGAGGCCGAGAGTAAGATACATCCCTGGCTGTGCCGCGAGCGGTTGAAGCTCTCTTGCTTAAGTTAATGCTACATGGCGCTCGCCGTCGTGGGAAGTCACACTGTTTGGCCCCCTTGCGCTTTAAGGCCTGAATCCGGCAATGTATCACACAACCAAGGATGAGCGTGCTTCGCCGTTGGAACTTCGTCGGCCGAGAGGTGTATCCACACCAATTGCGGCACGAAGCACATCTGACGGGTCAGGGTTGCCTGCCTGTTTGTAATCTCCCGGTCCTTGGGTCTTTTGCCGTTCTTCCAGAGACACCCAAAAGTGCACATAATGGCCGTGATTCCCCATTCCCCTGAGCATTCAGCCCTCTCGGAGTCTTTCTTTTCGCTCATTCACCGATCTCAGTCACTCTTTCGTATTTCAGTCCGGATCAGACGAACTCTACCATAATGCGTTTCTCCGCCACTGCTCTTGCCCTCGTGGCCCCCTTGGTCTCCGCCATTGAGTTCACCAGCCCATCCATAAACTCTACCGTCACCAAGGGCTCCAGCTATGAGCTGACCTGGAAGGCTGTCGACACGGACCCGTCTGCTTTCAGCATCTTCCTCGTCAACTTCGTCAACTGGCCGCCTTCCTACACTCTTTTGGCTGAAAACATTGAGACCTCTGCCGGGGCCGTCTCCGTCGACGTTCCCTGCTCCGCCAGCAACTCTTATGGCTACCAATTGTGCGAACAGTTCCTTTTCTTACTTGTCCCTACCCTTGATTTCCTTGCGCTGTTTTCCTTTGGCTCGCCTTCGCTTCTTGGCCCCTGAGCTGGCACCCCAATAGTCTATTTCTCGGCAGGGGTGAAATCACGCCGAGTCATGCATTACAACCCTGCATCTTTAGATGAAAAGAGGAGTGTGCCCTGTATCTGAGACAACGTCAAACAAGGATATTGATAGATGTGAAGAGAGGCAAGCAAACTGACATGTCGCAGCAATGCCATCAACGGCACCAACGTCTACGTCATCTACGCGCAGACGCCTAAGTTCTCCATCTCCGGAGCCGACTGCACAGGCCCGACCACGCTGCCCCCGGCTTCGCCCTCCATCTGTGCGCCACCGAGCACCGTCACTGTCACGGTGAGCAAGACCCTTTCTAGAAACTCCACCGCGGTGGCGACGGGCGGTATCTCGGCGGCCCAGAGCAAGATCACGACCCCCGCCGCCGTCTCGGCCTCCTCCCAAACCACTTCTTCACCCGTCTTCCATGGCACTTGTCCTGACATCATTGGCTGGGCTTCAGACTACTATCACCCGGTAGCTCTCACCAAGCCCCCTCGCCACCCCGACAACGCCGCCGCCTTCGCCCTGCCCACCAATGCCCCCCTCAACCGGCGGCGATGATGACGACGAGGATGTGACGAGCACCATCTACCGCACCACCTACCTGCCTTTGGAGATGGCTCCCACTGGCGCCTGCACCTGCTATGTGAAAATGGCTTATCTGACAAGCCCCCTCGGCAATGCAATCCACCTCACGGCATGTGGCGAAACGGAAACCGGGGTGTAATTTTGGGGATGGGGTGTGTCATGTATCTGTGTCTCACTTAAGGCATATTTTCTTGAACGTCGGGTGGTTTGGTGTAATATTTCTGGCCCCCAAAAAACATTGAAAACCCGAGCATGGCCGGCAGAAGTGTGCCCGATCCGGAGAACACTTCAAATCTAGCCCTGAAGCCTCTTGCAATCAAACTTGAAGGGTCTCTACACAATTTCTTCCTTGTGTCCTCTTTGTATGTGTGCGAGCTTTGATTGACAATCTCTCAATGTCTTACGAAGAAAAAGAATTGGAAACCCCGAGATACGACATGTACGGAATCAATGCCCCAATGAATCTTGAATGGATCCAAACTCTCCCGATTAAACGCAGGCCCTTCTGGAACTTGCAAAGATGAGTTTCGGGGCAGACGAATACTGGCGACCCCAGCGATGTCATTAATAGCTGGCGCTGCCACCACTCCGCGACGCCAAGGCGCGCCGAGACGGTGGAGGCGGTGGGAAACTCCGACCCCAGACAAGCACGTACGCACATGCGGCGCCGTCCAATGTCACCCAAAACTGATTCGATATCATGCACGCTCCAACCACGCCTGACATTTCGTCCTGTCTTCTATCATCTACCTTCACCTGACGAGTGTTTTGATAGGTTTCGTGTCTGTAGATGGGTCCCAAAGGTGAACGACAGGCCATAGAAACCTCACCCATTGGGCCCGGGTGCCCGGACGAGCAGGCACCACAGTGAAAGCGGTTATACAGGAGGGTAACATCCGGGTCCGGGCACGGGGCATGCAACAGAGAGCCTCATCGCGACACCACAACCCGTGGTCAGGGTTGACGGCCACTTCGGCCTATGAGATCCCGTTCGCTGCCAGAGTGTCGTAGGGATGGTGTATTGGCTCGATCATGTGGAGACACACTTCTGACGACGTGAAGAATCTGGTGACGTTCTTCAAATATCATTATGCCGACTTATAATGGCCGGTCCCCTCATTCCCCAAACTATTCATCACTACGATGCACCCCGCGCTGCCGATCTTTATAATTTCACTTCTAATTGGCGTTAAACTGAAGCTTGACGCTTCTTGACGTATTTGATCTACCACCTGTTTGTTTCTTTGCTGCTGAGCGGCCGTATTATAATTCATCTTAACAATCTTTATTACCTTATTCGATTCATCAAAGTCACGATGCGCTTCTGTTCTGTGGTTGCTTGCACCCTCCTGGCGCTTGGCCAGACAGGGCTCTGCGATCGCCAAGATAGCCACCTGAGTTTACTGTCGGTATGATAAACCGATAGACCTGTCAGATGTCAGCAAGAAGAACATCGTCTCTTGCATAGCTGCAGTTCCTCTCTCGGCTCATCCGGTAACCTTTGAATTACAGGGAAGTGCCGCCAGCCGCGCTCGTGCTCTCGTCAGAACAGGTCTCGAAAGGCCCAGTTCCACAAAGAGGCAGATCAGCCTCGGGGACGGAGGCATCAGCATCGGCGGTGCGAATGGGCTGAAGCTCGGCGGTAAGGGCAAGGGTCAGGGTGCCGAAGCGGGAGGCAACGTTGCTGGCAACCGGACCGCAAATAACAACGCTGGCTTGACGATTGGAGGTGTTCAGCTCGGGGCCGACGGCAAATCTGCTGGAACAACCGGCAACAGCGCCCTTGACGCATTCTTGGGTGCAGCCAACGGAAACAAGAAGGCGGGCAACGGCACTGCAAACGCCGCAGAAGGAGCAGCAGCTCCTGGAAAACAGGCTGGAGAAGGCCAGAAAGTCAATGCCGGGGAAGGAAAAAAGAATCAAGCTGGGGAGGCTGCTGCTAAAGAGGGGCAACCTAAAGCTGTGGGAGAGTCGGAACAATTCAAGGACGACGCCGGAATTACTATTGGTGCTAACGGCCAAGTTCAGAATGGTAAGGACGTCACACTCATGTTCTCCTTCACATTGCTTACTTTTTCGTTGTAGTTGGTGGCAACCTGGGCATCACGAAGGGCAGCGATGGCAGCACTTCCGTCGGTGGCAAGTCTGGTGATTCGATGCGCATCTCTTGTTTTACTCCAGATTCCCTAACAGACATTAGGTATCAACATAAGCGCTCGGGAGGATGACGGATCCGATCACAGTAATGAAGACGGGCAACAATAAGCCAAGCCAACTTCAGCGGAGACAATTTGAGATGCCAAATCCTCTATCTGCTGTCGCCTCCGGGACTATTCGAGACACTCATAAGCTTATGTCCAAGGCGAGCAACTGTGTCAAGAAGGGTTGCTTTCATTGCAACTCTGGTTGAAGACGTACGTTTCTCTGCAGACATATACAATAGTCATGCACTCCTGCGAAGCATTGCGAGCTAGCCTGTTTAGCGGTGCTCTCATCCCCAGAACCAATGCCCGACAGCTGTCTCAATGTCTCCCACTTGCTTTATGCTGTAAATCCCAAATCCTTGGGCTCTTGAATAGTAGTTTAAAGACCGTTTGTGGGTCACGTATCCGCTATACAGCGATTTGAATCAGCACTGGGTTGCTGCCATTAAAGTGTACAACAGTAAGCATGTTAGCAAACTGAAGACCTAGTATCCTATTGTCGTTTTCGAAAATGGTATGATTTACATTGTTCTGGATTCCTCAGGGTTCGTTCGTTCGTTCATACGATCGCGCTTGCACTTTACGCGAGAGGATCCTAATAATAGGACATGTCATTTCCGATTCCACGATTGCAGGGTAACTTTGAAAGTTTTACTCTTGATTCATACAAACCAGTAGCAGCTATGGTTGGAGAGTAAAAGGCATTCAATTTGCATATAGCCTGACATACATGGGCCCGGCATTCGATTCGGTAGTTTTGTTGCTGACATGCTTCAATACCCCCTCTTCACATCCGCGAAACAGTCAAAATGCCTTTATCCCACCGGCAGACGAAACGCCACTTATCAAACCAAGGGCCTGGTTGGCCGTCGCGCGATATCATCGAGATGCCTACTGCTGGGGGGCATTTCATTGGCCAGAGGAATATTCGAGCACATAACGATGCTCAGAGTTGCATCTGTATTAAAGCTAACATTTAGAATCATTGTCAGTCGAAGAAGCGCAAATCTTATCAACGGATTTCCCGTCTTTGTATACTTATCGTATTTTTGAACTAGCTGGAACTAGGGAGAAAAGCCGTCCCCTTGAGCGGATCAAGGACAAATGGCCTGATATTCTCAATAAACTCTTCGTCGCTCTCGTTGCCTCGTAAGCACCAGCACCATATTGCCATCCCCAAGCAGCGGTCCCATGATAGCAAGGGTACCAAGGGTCTGTTGTCCATTGTCAACATCGCTTCCGCACACATTTGGTTGACCAGCAACCCATTGTTCTCATTCATATCCAATGACGCTGGATCAGTCGGCACCGTGCCGCCGCACCACTGCGCTAATGGGCTATCCCACACCATTAGTGGGAGAGGTAATGCAATTTGTAGCAGGGCAGGCTCTGCATTTCGTGAAAGTCGTAGCGGGGGGTGTGTCGTTATTAATAACGTTTGTAGAATCAGATGAAGTTTGAACTGAAATACGGCTAGACTGTGGGCCGATGCTGTCAGTTGCAAGTTGAACAGAGTATGGCAGTACACGGGCCCTATGCTGGGACTTTATTGGCAATTCTGTTACAGTGGGCATCTGTCGTACTGCACTAGGGAATTCTGGCACAACTCACCGCTGGTAAGACTCTCGAAAGATCCAAGTATAGCCGCTGTGCCAACAGAGTTGCGATCCCGCGTTGATCTTCGGTTGATCATAGACACCTGTGGCTTTGAATATCTCCAATAGTATGGGGTGGGTAATCATGACGCTTTCAGTGGATTTGTCTGCTCGGTATGGTACGAGAATCATCACGATCAGTGTGACTTGGAAGATAGGTAGTAAATCTGCCCTGGGTGACAACAAGCCTTTTCTAGAGTGTTCTAATAGATCAAGCTAGATGCTTATTAGCTATACTATCCTGTAGTACAAGCCTAGGCAAGTCGAGCGAATCAATTTGTAGATAGGGAAAATGCACAGAACCAAATGGAGGACGAGGCTTACAAGTTTGTTTCCGGTCTCTATTAAGAGATGATCGTGAAGTTTTATGGACAGGTCTTTCGATTTTGATGACCCGTCAAACCACAAGCCAACCGTGACGACAGCTCGTACCAACAGCCTGGGCTGCTTAGTGGTTTCGTACAGCCCCCGATGTAACAAAGGCCACTGCGGGTGGAAGTGTTCGAAGTAAACTATTTGAGACTGCAAACTCCTAAGTTCGGTTAGAAACCATTGAGATTCAGATGTATTGAAATCGATCGTGTCGATCATTGTCGCCATTGTTGACGGCATGATGGCTTGCATCGGCAAGCTGGGTGATGACACCCTCGATGCCAGTGGTTCGGGATGAGTGATGAGATTCGGAGTCGTTTCCGAAGCAGTAGAGGATCTGTAGGGTGATCGGGACGAAGGTTTTCCGCACGGCTGTGGCCATTCGCACGACTTGCCTTTGCCAATGCATGTCAAGCAGACGGGCTGCTGGCCGTCGCATCTGGTCTTTGTGCGGTGACACGGAATACAGGCTTGTGCTACCCGAGCTGGCGGAGCGGAAGGGCCATGGAGTACCATGTGCCTACGGAGCGTGTCTCTGGTTATTGGGGTCTATCAGTCAGTCCGTCGCCATAAATCTGTGTTGGGTACACACTGATTGGGAGCGGAATGATACTGAATAGTCAAAGGGGGGGGAATAGCGGGCAACTAGCGTCAACCATACCCTCTTGTAAAGTTCGCGCCACATGATGGGCAAGAAAAAGAAGGCGTTGAGGTGTGCTCCTTTTTGTGTCGAGTGAGGTGTTCTTTTCGAAGATACGATCGGCCGCAGCCTTCAAGGTCGCAAGTATAGGCCATCTTGGATACCTCCAGCACGAGAAATGTGAAGATCCATAGCACCGGAGATAATCTCGAAGAGCATTTTAGACCTGAAACAAAGTCTTTGAAGCGTTTTCAAACTGGCAAGATGGTCGCGTACGTAGAGGGTATATCTGTATGCGCCAGTTTTCCCAGCAGGGCACGATTATATTAAAGACGATGGATCGCTGGAAATCGGTATCACATGTCAAGGGGAATCAGGAACCCAAGAACTCGCCTAGTAACTTAGGCTTTCAGTAGAGAGATGACACAGCTACTGGTCCGAAGAGTTTCCCAGCTGAGACGCACCTCCATCCACTAGGTTAAGTACTGGAGCTCATAAAGACAGGCATGTGTTGCGATAGGGCCCGTTAAAGTAAGCAAGTCGTTGGTCCCTGCAATCTTGAAAGCCAGGGCTTGACCATGACCGAAGACTGTCAGAGATCTGTCTACCTTCTTTCACAACGTCTAGGTCGGCACGGCCACCGTTCGGCGGTTGAGACTTCTAAGCCAAGCCCCTCCCGTTTGAAGTAAATTGCTCCATGGGGGACCACGTATATCTTTTTACGAATTGAAATAATCTTTCTGTGGAATCGACGTTCCTATCAATGTCCACTAGATGTGTATGATGCCCTTTTTACTCCGCATCCATATTTATGTCATCTGTTGCAGACATCATGGGCCTCGTCATACTGGAGCTCGGCGCCGATCAGTCCGCGCAAGCGAGAAACGCAATCTGGCTTGGCTCGCTCTCGTCGGCCAAGGCCCACATCCCCCAGTTAGGATAGGACGCGATTATATCCGGTGCATAGTTCGCACAGATTTCTCTGAGGCCCGATCATCGGGCTAAGTATAACCTGTTGAACAGCAGGGAATAAAGATTGAGTAGGTGTGTCGTTCAAATTGAGTGAACTCAAAGCATTCAGAAACGTGTCGACGGGCGTCATTAATGGTATTCCGTGGTGAAATACCCGAGGGCTGTGAAATGTCTCTCCATTTGCTTTTACAATTGGCTGTCATTGACAGCACCATCTGGAAGTTCGCATCTGGTCCTTGACTTGTACCTCTCATACAATGCTTGAAACTTTAACATTCTATCAGCACCTAAATTTCTTATCCTCCACGGTACTTAAGCAGACAAAAGTAACTACTAGGAAAGCATTACTTTCATAGGGATGGCGTATGTAGAATGAAGTACTCCAGATAGTACGCACACCGTTTTCGCTGCTGTAGAAAGCATAATTATATTTGTTACTAATCAGTCAATTCAGCCAACCATGGTGCAACAACGAACAGTAAGCAGCCTTCGCACGCGGTTAGCCGTTGAATAAAATGGTCCTGCCGTGGAAAAGCGAAGAAAGGCCCAAATGATGGCTGCCTCCTAAACATCATCAGGCGTGCTATAGTATTAGGCGCTGCCCTTGCAGCTTCACGGGTATCTTATAGCAAAATTATGGACAAAGCTGCTCACTGCTGATACTCGGATTCCGATTGGTGTCGGTACGCAGATACCGGCCGTTTTGCGGTTTGAAGTATAGTCCATGCATGACACGGCGTTAAGCCGAGCCCCAAGGGCGCGGCACTGAGCCGCAACGCTGGATGCGCATCGGATGGATAACCTGGTTTGGTAAGCGTTGCGGGCAGTGCCGAGATTTCCCAGCAGAAATTAATTGAACTCCGCCATGATTCTGGGCGAAATCCACAACGGCGCTCCAGTCTCAATGTCTTCCAGATCAAGATCATCACTCAGCGGCAAGAAGCAAGTAGCACAAGTCGGATGCAACTACTGACGAGGATCCTCTGCCTAGAAAGTTAAGAACATAAGAGGTTACGACGCTGATTCTTTGCCCTTGTCTGAAACCCAGAACCCACGGACATCAACGATATGGCCGGTATACCCCCGATCGAATTGGCCATTACTGGGTTTACTAATGTACAACAAGGATTTTCCCGCTACTTGAATTGCACATTGATGGGTACAAGTGTTCTCCTTCGTCTGAATATCTCTGCTTAAGCCCAAACCTTCCGCTTTAGTAGGTGTAGCGGAACGACTTGTTTTCCCTATCTGTCATTGACTGCCAAACCTCCGGCGCCATGTAAGCGTCCTCGGACTGCTTGATGACCCCGCGTCTCTTGTTCTCGAAGCGGTAGTAGGCGTACAGGGCGAGAGTGACGATGGCGCAACCGGCCTGAGTGCCCATGACGGCGATCTTGGCCGGGCGGTACTCGGGCGCGTCCTTGGCCTGGAAGGTTTGTGGGCCGATGATGTTGCCCAGAGAGAAGGAGCCGGAGATGATGGCAGCGGCAAAAGCGCGCTTTGTAGCGCCACCAAAGTTGGCAGCGGTCCACTAGGAGTATGTTAGCGGGCTTTCCCAAACTCAATAGACTCTTGGACTACTTACAGCGTAGAAAACAGTCAGAGGTGCGACAACTGCGTTCACGAGGTATATGCCTGCCAAGCAGCCCGAGCGGTTGCTGACAGGAAGGAAAGACATCAAAGCACCACCAATGATGCTGCAAGCTGTTAGCGGATTCAATTCTCTCTTATGTCATCATTGCAGTCAACTTACGCTGGGATGATGCAAAGCACGATCCATGCCCACCGGTTGGATGTGTGACGGATACCATAGCCCACGAGAAGAGTAAAGAAGATGCTGACCACACCGGAGGGCATGTTCATCAAAGCTGCATGCTTCGGGTCGAAGCCGAGATTGCGAATCAGAGTGGCCGAATAAGTGGTGATAACACCGCTAGATACGGAAAGCTTTGGAGCGTTAGCCAAGGCAACCCATATGATAGGGGGAGGGTACGTACGAGAACAACGGCCATAGTCAACATGTACATCTGAGGGTCCATCAAAGCCTCAAGTATGTGCCCGGGGCGGAATTTGCGGCTCTCAATACCAGTCTGGTTAACACTGACATGCTTCAACAAAGCGACCTTCTCCGTGTCGGACAGCCAAGTCGCCTGCATGGGGGTGTCGGGTACAAAGAGGATGGTGCAGATGCCGATTGTCACGGTTATGCAGCCCAGAGCAATGAACATGATACGCCATCCAGCGAGGGCGGCGTTGGGAGATATGTTTTGGAAGGCGTACGAGATGGCGCCGCCGAAGATCTGGCCCAGGCCGAGACACAAGTACCAGAAGGAGAAGCGCGGAGCCTGCTCAGACTTGGTGTACCACTGAGAGCTGATGAGCATCAACGACGGGCCGATGGTGGCCTCGAAGATACCCAAGAAGACGCGCGAGACGAGGAGGGTCTGGTAGTTGTGCGCGGCGGCACCACAGGCAGTGGCGGCACCCCAAAGGATGACGTTCAAGCCTAGCCACTTGGCGGCCGGGGCCATCTGGAGGAAGTAGACTGAAACAAATTGTCAACCTTTGCGCTTGTAATTTGTCCGTTTTGAGTGATGTTTCGTAACTCGGTTTTCTCGATCGTCTCCTTTTCCAGCATGTAAGGGGGATGGGGTTACGCACTGTTGGGGATCTCGAAGCAAAGGAGACCGACGAAGAGGAAGGTGGCGATGTTGGAGAACTCATTGCCGACCAGCTTCAAGTCTTTGGGCAATCCCATCACAGCAGCGTACTACCGTCATGCATCAGGTTAGTTTCGATTTTTCATCGGAATGCCGGGCCTCAAAAGACACCAAGCAAGCACTCAAGACATTAGGGCAACGTACGTTGAGTATGACTTTGTCCAAGAACTGCATGGTGTAACACAGAAACATCAGCGGCACGATACGCCAGTCGATCTTGCGCCTGAGCGCATTGATGTCGACGGAGGTCGTGTCATTTCCAGCATCGCGGTGGTCGTTGAGATACTTCCACGCGGCGTCGACATTTCCCGAAGACGCGTTCGATTCAGACGAGACCGATCTCGCTAGCTCCTGGAGCTGCTTCTCTTCTGTAGACATTGTTGAGTTCGATTCTCTTTGCAGTTAAAGAGGGTGACAGTCAAGAAAGGAGGAAATTTGGCACACGGCCGGCCTCGATACACCAGGCCAGAAAGTAAAAGAATGGGCGAAGCGATGGAAACGCTATTTGTCTGTCATGTACTCGACAAGGCACCTGCGGGTTTATGATGGACCAAAGAACGTTGTAGAAATCTCCTTGCGATTTGCGTAGGTGTCAGATTGGAAAAGATGGCAACAAAGTTATAGTGTGAGAAGGGGGCTGCGATGGTGGTAGGACGAATAGGGTGAGAATAGTACAGTAAAGAAGGACAAGACGTGATTCGACTGATCGACTGATGGGCTTAGTATATCCAGGCCGTGATATAACTCTGCCAGCAGGAATACATGAGAACGGTGATACCAGCCGAGACCAACTGCGCACTATGGTGCTGCAAGCTGCGCGTCTTTGTACGGTCATACCCATGTCAGTACCAGAAATTTGAGATACTTGGTACAGGTACTCCGTATAACCCAACACAACCAGCTACCGGCGCAATAATTGAACGGTCTGACCACCCGACGCTGTTCCTCGATCCCCGCTTGAATCTATAGGGGTACCGGTACGACGCGGGTCGGAGTAGAGACCGGGGGCCCCGGCTTGTCCCGTTCGGCGATGAGAGGTGAGGAATATCCTAATCTCCGATGGATGGCGCATTCCCAGCCAAGGATCGCAGCCAGACAGCAGCAGCCGGAGCTTGGCTCGCCGCGGGGTCTTCTTCCATTCAAGACCCAGAAAAGTACCGCTCATGCTAGCTCGTCAATTTCTCGCCAAACCGGCCCGGTCTTCTCCCTACTTGTATCTTGTCAGGTTCTTCTCACGGGACCACGAGTCATCAGCCCAGGGAGGAATTAGAGTTTCTCATCGTTAAGTGGTCGTCGGCAGTGGGCTGACAAATTTTCTCCAAGGATGCATCCGCTGCGTTGGTGTCGACAACGATATTGAAGAGGCCGCATATACACATTTGCGAGGTCTAACCCATATCCAACTACAGCATAGCCACCAATTCCAAGTTTCTCAAACGACGGTAAAGTTTCTGCTTGTCCCAGGGATCTCGCATCCGTATACACACATCCGCACAATTCCGAAGCGGAAGTTTTCGCCTCATCTTCTCGCCTAGATGCAAGACTGCGGCGTAGCAGCTTCAGCGGCGAAGTTGATTGTCATGGCCTGCGGCCTGCAGCAAAACGCAATGCCGCTTAAGTCACCTCATTGTACCTGGACCATGTCTTCGTGTAGTGTCGAAGAGTGTTGGCTAATCGAGACCTCCATTGGACCCTTGCACAAGGGGTATTGGAGGGCTTGCCACCATACTGTGCCATGCAATCGTTCTCGTCACTATCACACATTGCGAAAGCGAACCCGATGTCTTTTCCAGTCAACCTTGCCCAACTTCCTTTCGGATAAAGCCCTGGCCGATGCATAACGAAAGGCAGGTTGGAGGCCCAGGAAAACTACATAATACGTTCAGAAACGAGATCTGCGGCATCGATGATCTACATGCGATGCTAGATAATCATCCAGCGTCGATGAAGAGCAGAACGGCGCAGCAAGCATTCCCCTACCTTTCTTGTTCAACCCTTTCCCCCAGCACAGGCCCTTTTGTGTCCCCTCTGATATAATCATTCGACCCATCACCCAGGAGAGAATTCCCACACGACGCAACCAGAGCGGCAAGACTGATTTTCTTCGGTATACGTACCCCCATCTAGGACCAATCTATAACCCTAACCCTTACACACTTCTATCTGACAGTAAAAGAATAAACATATACCATACGCTAAACTAACCACTGACCCTAACTACTGACCCTAACCATAAACCCTAACTTGTATCTATGAATTTTAGAAGAATCAATTATACCTTACCTGACGTACCCTCCTTCTTGATAGGGTTAGGGTTAGAGTGGGCCTAGGTCAGGTCAGCTGCATCCTGGGTTTTCTTCCATGGTTCGAAACCTGCAGGGGACTCCTCACCCCATGTCGATGGCCCTTCATTGCCCTGGTTGGCCAGCGCTGGCCCTGGTACACCTAAACCCTATCACATTGATTATATTGGGCGAGTTGGACGCACCCTTGGGACGTTTGACCATACAAAGGTTTACTACGCGGTGCCTCAACTCCGTCCCGACTACCCCAATATCATGGCCAGCCAGCGGTAGCTAGAGGCCAAAGGCATGGAGAATGCAAGCAACTCTGTGTCTCTACCCAGACTCCTCGTGGCAGCAGAGGCGGCCTGGTTGTTTTATCTGTCTTCTTTTCCTCCTGGTGGTTAAAGTGATGTCGCGAGAAAGGACAGGCGACACGATGTGTAATAAGTGTAGAAGGCGTCCCGTCCCGACCAGCTTCTCCTTGATCAGACCACTGCCCTCAGAGCGTACCCCCCGCAATTTTCAACTCCCAAGTTCCATGCTTGCTACTGGTAGTCCTGGTTCCCATGTTTTCTTTAGCTTCCTTACCTTGAACCTTCCCCGGCTTCGCTTGTCTTTTATTACAACGACCTCGCCGTTACTAGACCCGTGGCTCTCGCGTTTGTCTGTATAGATGAGGCGTGGCGGTTCTGACTTACACTCGTCTACAATCCAAAAACTTACACCGACTCGACGCCGGGGGCAGACATAACCACTTTCAACATTATAACGTACTCTGAATCTGTTACGCCACAAGCACAGCCGTCATCATGGGCTGGGTCGTAAACGCCACGCCCGAGGTAGAGGCCATCTCGCAATGGCCAACCATTATCGGCGTCACTTGCGTCCTGTCTTTTCTGTCTGTCACCATTGTCGGCTCTCGACTATGGATTCGGTATACCGCTAGAGGCTTGGCAGCTGACGACTGCATGTCGGCACTTTCTGTGGTGTTTGCTCTCATCTACTCCATTCTCACCATCACTCGTGAGTATATCCAATCAAGCTGTCTGACCTTGGGGCAACTCTGATGCAGGAGTGTTAGAAACAAGATACGGGCTTGGTCTGCCGATCAAGCTGCGACCCAAAGAAGACCTTATCAAGTATACTCGCGTCAACTTTGCTGGGCGACCGTTCTATCAACTTGGGATTAGTTTCTTCAAGATTGCCCTCTTGATCAGTTACCTACGGCTACTCCAGAGAACCGATCAGAAAGGCTACCGTCGAGCGGTGTGGCTCACAATCGCTATTGTCTTCCTTTCTCACCTGGCGTGCACCTTTTCGCTCATCTTTGCCTGCACGCCTGTCGATAAGTCATGGAACCCCCTCAAAGATGGGACTTGTCTCCCACCAGGCCCTTCTTTCACGGTATACGCCGTCGTCACCATTGTATGCGATGTCGTCGTGGCAATTCTCCCCATCCCGGTGTTGTTGAAGCTCCACGTCCGCATTGAAAAGAAAGCCGGCCTCATTGCCATATTCCTCCTTGGCCTCTTCACCACCCTCTGCTCCATACTGCGCTACCATCAAATAAACCGAATCCAGTTCGGCGACGGAAACTCCACAATGCTGGTTTTGTGGGGAACCATTGAGTTCAACGTTGGCGTAAGCTGTTCCCCAAGGCCCTTCCAACCCGCCACGAGCTGTACTAATGAATCCCGAGCAGAACATTGTGTCGTCTCTGCCGTTTCTCGCCCCGGTATTCATGAGGAAGGCGAAGAGCTACCGTTCAAAGTACTCAGCCGGCTCCTCGCACGGACGGGGTCAGATGAAGGGCGCCGAGAGATACAAGCTCAGCGAGGTCAACAACAACAAGAGCGTTTTCGGTTCGGCAAGCAACACCAAGGGCGACAACGACAGCGAAGAGAATATTCTTCAGGAAAACATTGTGAAGTCTATGACATACAGCGTTCGGGTCGAAGACAAGATGGATGACAAGTCTGGCTAGTCTGGGCCACGACCAAGAGATTCGGGAGATTTGGATCTTTGAGCGCTTATAGCTTAAGCAATATGCCCTCCCCAGAACAGCAATTGTACAGGAAACGTACATTATAACTCCGCAGATAATAATGAGATGGGCATCAGATTAGCTGCACTAATGATGGGGCATTTTGGCACGTTTTGGAATTCACTGCTGGACAGCGGTCACTTCCTATTGTAGACTTCGGTGATCTGGATGGATCTCACGCACAAACTCTTCCGCTTCGGCAAAGTAAACTATACCAAGATCGGGCATATCACGGACGGAAGCGAAGGGGACCTAGTCAGATACAGCACAGACTCATGCAAATCGCTCTCCACCGCGCGGGAGGGGCGGAGTGCAGCTGGGGACAGTTGCGTGCTATCATGACACCAAAGATATCCACATGTACAGTATGATGCTGATCCGCGTTTTAGAGAACATTATGTCCTCGGTCTTAATTTTCCTCAATTGGTATTTAATCTGTGCTATATCTTCCGATATCTTTACTCCTCGTCAAAGTGCAGCTTCATTTCCCGCTTGCTCAGCAGGGGGCTCGTAGGGCTTATCTTGGGCCAATCGTGCGCATCCATGCAGGCCCGTCTCGAAGCTAGCACACCTGGTCGGGCTCTGGCAACGACTTCATCCTCGTAGGCATCGATGGCAGTTCTCACATCTGTGAAGCCAGCGTCTAGCTTGGGTGTCACGTTCTCCGCGAAGTCTAGGACATCGAGAATAGCGTGGTTGGCGCCCTCACCTCGGTCTATGCGTTCCGTTAGCTGTTATACCTTGACTGTTATCACGAGATAGGTCCAAGAGGAGAAAACAAAGCCGTCTCCCATTTAAAGCAGCTTGAGGGGGCGGTTCCAAGAGCATGACGCTTTACTTACACATCGCCATAGCATGGAAGGCGTCGCCCATCAACACCACCCTTCCCTTGGACCTTAGTCCCTTTGGCGGAGGGTAGTCGTAGAGGTCAAGCTGTTTCACGTCGGTGTCATGAGGGATTCCAAGTGCAATGCCGCGAAACGGCTCCGACCATCCTTCGGCAAACGACTTGATGAGCTCGATCTTGCCGGCGTTCGTCTGAGGATAATCCGTCGGTTCCTGTTTGCCCAAGAATCCCGGTCGATTCGGCCAAGATATGCACATCTGGCAACTGTACTGCCCCGTGCTCTCATCGTTGTTCCCTGGGGCACCAAGCACTACGAGGCGGGAAAACGTTCGAATTAGTTTGTTTTTTTCTTTTTCTTTTGTTACTTTGTTACTTGGTTCGCAAATGCACCGGCGGGGGCAATTTACTGAAGAAATGGAATATCAACAGTAGGTTGTCCCTGCACAAGGTAGCATTGAGGGAATCAGGGACATCCCAATCCAGCATTAGGTCGAAACCTTAAACGGCGCATACTGGAAACATGGCGGAAACACCAGGAACTATCAAATGCGGCGTGGGTAAACTTACTGCTGAAATAGAGAAACGTGTCGTTGCGAGACGACGTCCCTTGAAGGAAGAAGGGGTCGAGCTCTCGCATTGGTGCCATCTGATCAGGCGACAGGAACACTTTCAGCCCGAGCACTCGGACCGGGATCTGGTATCTCGCGTGCTGGTCCGGGAACAACTGGCGTCGGACACGAGATGGGCCACCGTCGCATGCAACAAGTATGCGACCGGTCACCGATGAACCATCTTCGAAGAAAACGTCGACCGAGTCCTGCTTCTCCTCGTACCTTGCGAGGCTCTTTTCCCACTGCGCTGCGACTTAGCATTGCTTTCGGTAGCGGCATCAATGCATGCTGCCAGGCACCATGTCGAGTCCAAGAAGATGTGGCATACCTGGATATCGACATCTGTGGCAATTAACCGCCTTAGCCTCTCCCTCGTGACTCTGATTCTCAAACTCTCTGGTGCGCGGGGACTTGCACCCTTGAGCTCGCCAGTGCTGAGATCGAAGAAGGGGAACGCCGAGGCCTCTCCCCTTGTCACGGCGGCGCGGTCGACGTAAGCCTCCGGCAGCCGGGCAACCAAGTCTTCGGGCAGCAGGGACCGCAGCGCTGGCAGCGACCAGTGTAGAGTCAAGCCCCAGCCGACGCCGCGGGTGGTGAGGTCCGCGTCGCGCTCGTAGATGCGGAAGGGGACCGTTGTCTTGCGCAAGTACTGCGCCAGCAGCAAGCCGCTGACTCCCGCGCCAATGATAATGACGGGAAGGGGACCTGGCACCTGGTCTTGGTCCGCCATGGTGGTGTTTGGTATGTGCGTTCGTGTCTTTGCTTTTCTCTGCTTCCCACTGCGTGCTTTCTTTAAACCAATTGGGGGAGGGGGTGCACGTTGACAGAACCTTCGTCTCGCAGGGAGATGACAGGGAAATTGGAACAGTAGCGAGTGACTTTGTAGCAAACAGGCAATCAAACAAAACCGTTCCAGGCGAATGGCACCAATGAAATGTAGCAACAGCACAGTCGTATGAGAGGCATGGTTGGTCAAAGAGCTACCTATCCTCGCGCTTCGAGTTCGGAAGCCTTAGGGATGCAGTCCAATCTCACCCCCCCCCCCCCCCCCCAAATGGAGAAAAAATTATCGTTGTGTATCTTGTGTGTAACATAAACTTCAATTGATTTTTTTTATCCTTTTGGGGGGAGGGGTGGAGTTCTTGCGGGAAATACATGTATTTTTCTTTCTAGAAGGACAAACCGCCGACACCACATACGACCGTCAGAATTTCCCATCAAGTGAATCGTCTACCTCGACCGGCAAATAAAGATCTTTCCTCCGGCTCAAATAAAGCTTAATGGTGAAGCTCCTGACAGTTTGTTTTTCTTACTTCATTAA